>NW_006256885.1:7679508-7770400 GCF_000478725.1 Eutrema salsugineum | reverse complement strand
CCTTTCTCGGCAATGTGCATTGTTATGCCGTTTACACTCACCATTCTATGATCGATTTCTTCCATTTCTCTCCTTTAGTTTCTGTTGGATCTATGAATGGCTCTTTAAGCTGTGTAATCGGGTCGTTTTGGTTGTGATATAAATAAAAAGAGGAAATTACCTTTATCTAATAAAAGGAGTAAATTTTAAATACTAGTTCTGTTGGGAAATTCTTACCTACTTTTTCAGATGGCAGTAATTCTCGATTCAAATGGTAACATAAGTTGGTAGAAAATAGTCTCAAAACCAAAAATTAGACTCAAAACAAGTTAATCATTTGAATATTGTATATTGACCGTGACAAGTTACAGACTCTATAAATTAGCATTTACATGATGGTTGCATGTCTCTTGAGATTACTATAAATTATTTGGGTATCAAAATATTATAGTATTTAAAATAAATCAAGGTAAACAAAAAATTGAATCTTACAAGGTAAATTAGTCTACCTAGTTTTATGCATGCCAATAAGAAGAAGAGATAAATCCTAGTTTGATAGGGTTTTGAAAATTTATTGAATTTCATGTTGTTGTGTTTTTTTTTTTTGCTATGAAAAATTCATATATTTTGATAGCGTTCATAAAATTTATCTGAAAATTTTATGAAAAATGGAGCCAATAACTTTGAGCTCCTCGAAAGAAGAGATGAAGTGAATGCAGAAGTAAAAGAAGTTAGGTGTAACTACTTTTGTTTCCCGTAAAAGATAAAAAATTCATCTGTGATACTGTGATAGAAAGATGAAAACTCACTTTTTGGTGAAAAATCTGGTTTCACTATTTATGGATTCTTTTTTGGGTGCAAGCAAGACTTTATCGTCTAATCATGTTTTAGAACCTTCGAACTTTAAGTTGTCAAAAAAAAAAAAAAAACTTCGAACTTTAATTTCGGTTTTCTATGCTTGTCTCGATATATAGATGATGGAGGTGTGTGATATGGTGAAATGAATGACACTGAGTGAAATATTTTCAAAGTTTCCTTATATATACTGAAATCTAAAATTAATGAAACTACCCACAATATGAATATATACTTGCTTAAACAATGTGGTTGATATGTAATAAAGAAGCCATTATCTTCCAATATGATATAATATTGTTCTGAAAAACCATTCATGAATAGTAACGGTGAAATAAATCTGTAATGTTAAAATGTTGATGAATAATAACCATTAGTTGCAGATTTTTATTCCTCACAGGATACTTCTATAAGTGGATAAAAAAGATAACTCAAGCATGTATACTAGTCATGAGCTAATAATCTACATATGGAAATTTTAATCGATTTATAAACAACATCTTTAATGTACTGCAATAATAAACATGAGTTTACAAAGCTAAACATTAATCTCAACAATTTGGTAGATCAATAATCCTGAACTCCTCGAGGTTGTGGAAACTTTTTTCTTTTCAGGTTTTTTTAAAAAGAAAATTAGAGTAGGAAAAAACACATTATATGGTATCTTAATCGATCTTTTAGGTAGACTTTGAAACCATCGTACCGGAGCTCTCCGGGGAAGCAGCTGGAGAAATCGAGCCAGCGCCACTTGTGTCGGTGAAGGAGGAGAAACCTGGAGCAGCTGAGTCGCTCGGGACGGTTGTCGCAGCGGTCGTTGGGTTAGCAGCCAAAAGGCCAGGAGTGTACGGAACACCTTTGCCAGGAACCCAAACGTTACCTTGGATGTACTGATCCGGTGTGAACTTGAGGATCTCGTCGTTGCTAAGTGTCTTGATTCCTGGCCAAGTAACCCGGCTTGCAAGGGCTGCTCCTGGTCCTGTGTTCTGAACTTCAGAGTAGAACAACGTGTCGAGGCCAAAGTTTCCGAGCCACGGTTGCCATCCTTGTGGCTGGACGAAATCTGGGATGAAAGTGTTCATGATGATAGTCCTTGAGTACTCCTTCCATGGCCTTCCGAGATAGGCTTTGCTAGTTTCCTTGACTGCCAAGTAATCCGGTTCGCCAGCAATTGTGCAACCCTGGAACACAAATCCGGTTGATTCCCTCGGGTCTTTACGACCGTGGGCTGTGATCGGACATGCCTGGTTCGGGAGTGGCTTCCTCACCAACAAAGTACAATTTTGGAATACAGCAGCCGCGTCTCCAAAGAGGAAATCAATAGTGCCTGAGATGGTGCAGTCTCGGTAGAACTGACGGTGGGAGTGGGTGTAGAGCGTGTCTTGGTAACCATCGAATCTACAGTTGAAAAATATCGACTCATCTGATTGAACCCTAACCGCAACGGCTTGATGTTTGATTGGCCCAGCTGTGTTAACGAACCCAATGTTCTTGGCGATGAAGTAGTCTCCAACGATTGCTGCATTAATAACCATTAATTCATTTATGTTCATCAACATAGACGACTTTTTAAAAATCTTTTTATAAAAAATCATTATAAACATATATCATACGTACCAACAGTGGCGGTACGGTAGGTAGTGATACCGTCCTTGTAGTTCTTGTTGCCGGAAATGATGGTTTTGTCGGGACCATCACCGATGAACACGAGATGAGTCATGCTCTTGTTCACTTGAACGTACTCCTTGTAAAGTCCAGCTTTGATGTGAACCACGAAAGTCGTGTTCTTCTTCTTGGGGACATTCTTCAAGGCGTCGTTGATGGTCGTGTACTGACCACTCCCATCCTGGGCCACCACGATATCAGGCTTCGAATCGGAATATGCGGCTGCGTCCTGCAAGAGCCTACGCCCTCTCTGGTCCACCCACGAGGGGATTTCTTGGGCCAGAAGCCTGCGGCTATTAAGCCCAGGAATCTCCATTTGGCCCACGAAATTCGACATCTCGCTTATGATCGCTAGCCCGTTGTGTGTCAACTCGATAGCGGTCTTCAAGGCTTTCTTCATCGTCTCTCCCGCGTTTCCTTGCGTCCCTTGAAACCCTTCAAGGCAAGTCTCCTCGTGGCTAATCGCTGCGCTGAGCCAAATCCTCAGATTGATCAAAGCCTCGTCGAGCTTGTGGAACTCAAACTTCCCAAGTTCCTCGAAAGAGTTACTAAGCTCTCCTAAAGCGTAATCCATCAGCTCCTTGCACTGGTCAAGCGCCATCCTCGTCCTCGGATCCTTCTGAAGCTCCATCATCGTCTGAGACTTCTTAGCCGCGTCAGTGATCTGCTTCATCGTGACACTAAACGCCGTCTTAACCAACTCCATCGGGTCGGTCGTGTTGTTACCGTTCTTGATCAGAGTGTCTTCACAAGTCTTCTTGTAATCCGTTGGTGCACAAACGTCCTTGACGGCCTTGACGGAAGCATTTATCTGTCCTTCAGAGTCACCGTTAACTTCACCCTTTTTGAGGCTGAAACCGACGGTAAGGGCAACCACAAGCGTGATCAAGAGAACAGAGGAGATTGAGATAAGAACAAGTCTCTTCTTCCTCTTTGAATCATCGTCGTATCCGTACGACATCTTTGGTTCTTTTTTTGTGTTTTTCCTTACAATATCTTTTGTTGTCTTCTATTTATCAAATTGTTTTTTTGAACTTGAACAGCTCTGAAGAAGTTTTGTTTAAAAGAATTAGAGCTGTTCGTTGTTCTTTCTGAGAGAAAACGAGATTGTGAGTTTTATGGACTCCTCCTTCGAAGGTTGACGTAAGCCTCCTTAGGAGTGTGCATTTTTTCATAATTGTCGAGATGGCTTATTTATAACTGAAAGGATAAATTAAGAGTTCGTTTATTCTGTTTGCTCTGTTTTGTGAGGCTTGACGGGAAACTCGGCTACTGAGAAACTATTGAAAAGACAAAAAATAGGCCTGTGGTAGTTTTTTTGTCTTCTCTGTTTCTTCTGAGTTTCTAATTAGGGGAAATTATTGATCTTATTTTAGAGATTCGAAGCCTCATTTTTTGTTTGTTTGTTTTCTCAACCGGATTTTATCAGTGTCGTAATCGTATTTTATAACTACTAATTAACAACATAAATGTATTTTTGTTAAAATTAAAGGACCATTAGCTGATAAACTGAATATAATTTCCTCATCCATAATTGTCCTTGAGTACTCCTTCCATGGCCGGCCTAAATACGACTTAGCCGTGAAATTACTAGAAACCATTTCAGCACTTAGGTAGCTCAAGATATTCATATATGATCTACAGATAAAATGACAGAAATTTTGGAAGCTTTTCTGGAATATTGCTAAAGTATAATTTATAATACTTGAATAAAACTAAATGCTTTACATAAAATGAATAATCAGACGCAGATTAAAAATTGAAACATACACATAGCACAAGGCACAAACAATATATCATGATTCGTGAATGTTCTCCTCGATTGAGAGGCTTGAATAAATGAAAATTAGTAACATAATTATAAATTATTTGAATTAATTAGCTAGACCAGCGGTGAACGTGACACCTGTTGCTGGAAGCCATTTCCGACCATCAATGAACGATCCAACGGTGAAAGACAGTGCAGTCCGTTTGTCCATGATATGATAACCAGGCCATTTAACCCGACTCGATGACCGCCAACCCGGCCCAACATTATTGTATTCGCCATACCACAATGTCTTCAAAGCAAAGTCACCAAACCACTCAAGCCAACCTCTGGGCTGGACCAGCTGGCTCATGTAAGTGTCCATGTACACCGTTCTTGAGAAAAGTTTCCATGGCCGGCCCAGATAAGTAGGTTGCGTGGCTAAGACGTAACTGTTCATGATTACAAACCCTGTGTTCTGGTTAGGGCTTTTTCTCCCTTGCGCAGTTATCGTTACCTTCTGGAGCTGTAACGGAACCCGTGTATAGATTTTACAGTTCTGAAACACGGCGGCACCGTTTCCGAATATGAAATCGATTGTACCGGAGATTTCACATTCTCTGTAGAACTGACGAAGGGAATGTGCGTAGAGAGTATCTTGATAACCTTCCATGCTACATCGGAAGAAGGCAGATTGGTCGGAATCGACCCTCAATGCGACAGCTTGACGGTTATGCGGTCCGGCCGTGTTTCTGAAAGTTATGTCCCTTGCTATGAAACCTCTTCCGGAAACAGCTGATCAAAACCAAATTAAGGATTGAACTAATTAATTAATTAGATATAAACAAAACAAAAAATTATTAGATAAGCAGTTACTTGTAGCACAGGAAATGGATGAATATAAGAAAAGAATATAAAAAACTTGGAACTCTTCGGTTTACAGAAAGCAAAAGAATCTATGTTTAGTTCTGATTTTTCCCAAATAGTAATATACGAAATTTGACTAAAACGAAAAAGAGAGACAATAATAAAAAGGTAATAAATAAAAGGATTAATTAATAAACTGATACTAGTTAATTAGAGATGTCTAAGATATTTGTAGCACAAGAAAGGAATAAAACTCTAAGAATTAATACTATAAAGCTTGAAGCCTGCGGATTGCAGAAAGCATCTATGCTTTTCAGACACACTAATAAACAAGATTTGACAAAAACCAAAAAGTGAGGAAAGTACAAAAAAGGTTAATCAATCAATCAATCAATAAACTAATAATTTAACTAACTTATATTAAATTATTAATACTAACCAACGGTTGCAGTTCGGAAAGTGGTAAGACCCTGCAAGAAATTCCGGTCACCGGTAATGATCGTCTGTCCAATACCGTCACCGACAAGCATTATGTTAGTCTTCTTCTTCTTTAAATCAATATTCTCTTTATACAAACCTTTCTTCACGTATATAACATATCTCTTTGTGCTATGATTAGGAGCCTCGTTAATGGCCTCATTAATCGTCCGATACTTCCCTTTTCCATCCAGAGATACGACCGTGTCTGGGTGCATGGCGCTGGGTTCGAGGCGCATCATGAGGCTCTCGTCGGTCTCTGGGAGCCACTCAGGGCTAGCGGTAAAGCTCTCGTTCCTAGATGCCTTGAAAGGCAAGGCATTGAGCTGCGTGTACATGTCTAGGACATTGCTCACGAGCTGAGTGACTTGTCTCAAGCTACCTTTGATCAGTTCCTCGTACTTTCTCTCTGTTCCTTCAAACCCTTCTAGACACGTGTCTTGGTTACTCATCGCCGCGCTTAGCCATGTCTTAAGGTTGCCTCCTGCAGCAGCAGCGTCGTGAGAGCCACCGTCAATTCCTGCTCCTCCATGGAGTTTGTTCATCTCCAGCATCGACCATGCTAGCTCCGTCACAGAGAAGCCTACAAGCTCTTTGCAATCCTCTATTGCAATTTGTTCACGGGAACGGAAAGATAACGTCGTGACCGTGGGGATTCCTTCCATTGCCAACTTGGCTTTGTCGTGTGCCTCTTTTACCGCAGCACTTAAAACCGAATGTGGGTTTAACCCGTGACCCGATTTCTTAATGTGCGTGCGGATGTTAGAGACGCACAACTCGTGGGCATCGATAAATTGGCACGCTTTGGCGACCAAGGACCGAAAGTTTTCATCTTTGTAGGGCTTGAAGATTGTGGTTTCGGACGATAAAGTTTGAACGAACATAAGCATTATAAGTAAGAGATGTGCGCAGAGAAACCTCGTGATGTCCATTTTGTGATAATCGGTTTTGGGTTTGCAAAAGAAAAAGAACAGAGGAAAGAGTGAAGGCATATATATAGAAACAAATCTTGGAAGGTTTAGGTATTGATTGTTGGTGAAGAAATGTTCTTTGCCTCTTTGGGAACTGTAGGAACAAATTCAAACTTTAACTTTTTACCTTCTTTTGTTACTCTTTTCTCAAGCAAAAGTTATTCTTTCTTCATTTTGGCCAAAGCTCTTTGTTTTGCTCAATAAACTTTAAATTCTGCTTCTAGGAGTAGGACTAATTTAACCAGACGTTTGTGAGCAAAAAAAAAAAAAAAACCAGACGTTTGCATCCGCTCATTCTGAATTCAACCGGTTCAATTAAAAGACGATGCAATATCAATTAAACCGACGGAAAACAACCGGTACACCTTTCAGGTTGTACAGCTCAATTAAACTGACGGAAAATAACCGGTTCATCAAGCGAATCAATAAACCGAGATTTCCGGGTTGTAGCGCTACATATCGTCCCTCCCATTTGTCATCTTATCTTCTGGAAATACTGGGAAAGTGAGCAGTCCGTTAATTTCTAGATAAATCGTCTTGGTGGAGTTCTTCAGCTTCCGCCATCAATGGCACTAACCCAGATCGTGAATCCCATCAGATGCCCTTCTCCCACAATTCCACGGCGTTTCACGGCGATCTCGCCATTGAAAACCCTAAACCCCCAAGGCAAACTCTTCCTTCCTTCTGTTTCCTCGATTTGGGATGCCATAACCGAATTTAGTAGCCATCACCACAAGGCAAACAAATGTTCTCGGACAAGTGTTCACTCCTCGTCTAATCTCATCATCAACCCTTCCGTTCTCTTCATTAGTAGCGGCTTCGATGGTGGTGGATTCGTCGATACGCAAACCTTCATTGTTACCATCAGTCTCGTCGTTGCCATTGCTCTCTCTCTCTTCCTCGGCTTCAAGGTGAAATCAGAAGCAAAACCCATATCCGTAATTTCTCACGAAATCATTTTCTTTGTGAAAATTTTGGGTTTTTTTTTTTTATTATTATTCTTGCAGGGAGACCCAGTTCCTTGTGAGAGATGTGGTGGAAATGGTAAATCTCTCTCTTTATATTCTTCAGGAAATTGCATTTTAATATGTAGATGATTGGATTTTAGTCACTTATGAGGTTCTGGTTTAGAACCAATTGATGATTCTTTGTTGCCTTGGATTAGAAACAACTAGTTGATGATACCAAAAAGAAATTAAGTTTACTTTTATGCTTGGAAGTAAGTAATGTTTACTTCATCGTAAGACAGTTTTTAAACAACTTCAATTTTTATTTTTTTTTACATCAAACTACTTGATATTAGTATGTTAAAAGTGTTCTCCTGTTTATTTTTGTGGGTTTGCGCAAAAAGGTGGAACAAAATGTGTTTTCTGTCAAGAAGGTAAGATGAAGGTGGAATCTGGAATGGTTAACTGCAAGATTTGCAAAGGATCAGGTAATATTTATTAACTAAACTATATCGCTTTTGTGCTGATTAGTTTCTTTAATAATTTTTTGAATTGGGTCTTTTTTTGTTAAATATAGGTTTGATTTTCTGCAAGAAATGTGGAGGTTCCGGATATCGTCGCCGTTTATAAATAATAGAATAAATCCTTAATATCGCAATGAAATTGTTTTCGACATTGGTCTTTTTGGACTACTTGATAACATTTCTAACTTGTTTATAGTATAATGATAGTATAGAGCATTACATGTTTAATATGTGATCCTCAGTTTTTTCCATTTCACTTGTTAGATCAGTTCCAATACAAGCAAGTTATTGATACCCTAAGACTAATTCGAACACGGATGTTGATTTCAGACTAGGGTATTTGACTGAGTTGGTAATAACTTTTCTCAAGCAAAAGTTTTTCTTTCTTCATTTAGCCAAATCTCTTTGTTTCCCTACCTGTGTAGCTCTTAAACTTTAATTAATGAAGTTGTTGTCCAAAAAAAGGACTAGGACTAACCAATTAGACTTTTGCACCCGCTCATTCTGAATTCAACCGGTTCAATTAAAAAACGATGCAAACTCAATTAAACCGACGGAAAACAACCGGTACAGCTTTCAAACTAAACACCAATTGGTTCATCAGGCGAATCAATAAACCGGGATTTTCCGGGTTGTAACGGTGCATTTATTCCCTCCCATTTGTCATCTTATCTTCTGGAAATACTGGGAAAGTAGTCCGTTAATTCCTAGATAAATTGTAATCGTCGTGGTGAAATTCTTCAGCTTCCGCCATCAATGGCATTCACCCAGATCGTGAAACCCATCAGATGCCCGTCTCCCACAATTCCACGGCGTTTCACGGCGATCACGCCATTGAAAACCCTAAACCCCCAACTTTCTCGCCACCCACCTCACGCACTCTCTCGCAGACTCTTCCTTCCTTCTGTTTCCTCGATTTGGGATGCCATAACCGGCGGTGGAGACTCAAACCCCCGTGAGGCTATCGCAGCGGTTCGAAGCGGAATGCAGCTTTTCAGAAAGGTGAATAAGGAAAAGAAAAAATTGTTCTAACAAAAGAAACCCTTTTTAAAATTTTCGATCTTTAAATAGGAAATGATATTCAAAATGTTTGTGAAAGGGTGATGTTTCTGGATCGGTGACAGAGTTCGATAGAGCTATTGTGTTGGATCCCCGGCAAAAGGCATGTAGGTTTTTGTTGTGCGTTGTCTTTATCTTACAACTTTATTTCTCTGGAAAGCTTGAAAATTGAATCAAATCTTTAGACCACTTTATGGGAACACTAACGTTTCCTTTGATGACAGATCTGTGGCAACGCGGGCTTTCTCTTTACTACCTGGATAGGTACTAGCTCCTTACTCATTGTCTTTCTCTCATGTTACGGATTTGAAAGTGTAGAAGAAATTGCCTCCTCCTGTTTTAGTTTTTGGTCTCTTTCTATTATATGAAGCAAATCCTCCATATACCAACAGGTTTGAAGAAGGTGCAGAGCAGTTCCGGTTAGATGTTGCCCAAAACCCAAATGACACAGAGGAGTCGATTTGGTGCTTTCTATGTGAGGCTCGGCTCCACGGTATTGATGGTGCACGCAAACAGTTTCTTGAGGTTTTTTTTTGTTTTTTGTTTATCCTAAAGATTATTATTCGCTGATCAATTACAAAAGCAGGATTTATGAGTTTAGACAAATGTTTGTAGGTTGGTAGAGATTCTCGGCCTGTGATGCGGGAAGCTTATAACCTATTCAAGAATGGTGGTGATCCTGAAAAGGTTTTTGAGACAGGTTTCTCTGATAATTGATGTTATGGTTTTCTTCCACAAAACTGTCTTAATGTTTTGGTTTTGAAATCACAGTTAGTTAATGACTTCTCGAGCGGTCAAGCAAGTGAATACTTCTACGCTTCGCTGTATGCAGGGCTCTACTATGAAGCTGAGGTATGCTCTTGATCTTGAATATCTTCAACACGATCTTCGTTCGTTGACATGTACTGTTATCAAACAGTCCTCAAGTAATCTTCTCTAAGTTTCTTGTCTGATTCTCGTTGTAGGGTAAATCAGAAAGCGCAAAGTTTCATATAACCGCGGCTTGTGGATCTCCATATGGGCAGAGGTTTGACTTTCTAAAGAACACTAAGAGCAATCAAAATGAAAAATGCTATGGTTTGGTGTTTTTGATGCTTTTGCTTTCCAAATTTATTTTAGGTCGGATGATTACATGGCTTCACTAGCTAAAGTTCACTGCATTTGTAGAAACTGGAGCTCCGATTTTGTTTGAGCCGGTTCGAGGTGTTTTGGAGCCTTACATTCATAACAGTTTAAGGCCCAACTTGTAAAATATTAGCCCAATAAATAGCTGGACCTCCATTCGCAATTTACTAGAATGTTTTTACTTTTTAAAGTTAAAATTTACTAGAATAGTGTTATGAATTTATGATTACCCCTTGTTTTTTTTTCCTCAACTTTTTGGTATTATCCCTGGTATGAAGTGTAATAAAAATTAAGGATGTTCGATAAGGTTTTCGGTTTAGTACAATGTAACTAAAAAAAGTCAGAATGCCGGTTTTGATTTTCTAGTTTATAAGTGTAATAAAATTGGAATACTGCGCCGTTTTGAAAATCATTCACAAACATACTTATAAAATTATATGTTGAAGTTTTCTTACCAATTATCAATCTTTGGAGGGATCTTTGGATAAAATTTCACTTTCTGAATATGAAAGTGATGGTACAATAATGAAGTTTTAAAATAAAGTTTATATGTTATATATACATGTTTTACACCGGTTGATCCTTAGACAGTCTATCTAACATCTATATAACGTTATATTAATTTTGTTTACGTATTGCTTTAGATGAGCGATAATTGATGGCAGAAAAAGGATAGAACGATCATTTTCAGGAGAACATCTAAAACTTACTATTCCGGTTATTCGCTTAAACTGGTATACGAAATACGTCGTATGTAGACAGATTAATTTATATAACTATATTATGCTTATACGCTATAGTTAATAAGAGTTTGTACTTTATATAAAGGATTAAATAATAGCATTAAATAGTCAGGGAAGGAAAATTCTAAATCATATACTAGTATTTTGTTTTGTCAGTATTAATCAAAGAATAAAAAGTGGAAGCAATCATTTTTGTCTAACCACATGTCATATGGATATAATAAGTATTTTTGGGAATATTCTGATCTGATAAAGCACAGAAAAATTGGGATATTCTTGTCGTTTGATGCTTGCATGGCATATACCTCGCACAATATCAACCCTGGTGTCGGCAAAAGACCAAATTGTCCCACGAGTGGATGTGAAAGCTAATAACATCACCGGAAATCGAGTTAGATTTTTACCGTGTCTCAAGTTCATTTGACTAATTGATTAATTTGTTAGCGCTAATCAAAAGACAATTAATGCATTAGTCTTATTTAGTGATCATTTTTTTTAAGAAGACCATTCTTTTCGAGTCCTTTGCATCTCTTAACTTCCAAATGATCTGTAAACACACTAAAGACATCAAAACTACTATAAACTATCCTAAGAGTCTTAAGACTAAGGACACTCAAAAATTCATTCGGACACCTAAATACAATGGTTGGTCACGGTAGGCATAATAAGATATTATAAAAAAGAAAAACTATTTTTGTTACTTTAGAAATAAACCCGAGATCTATCGGTGATTAAAAAGAAAAGAAAAGATGGTTTCGAAAAGATTGGACATGGGGCTTTTGTAAATTTTGTAAACCGATACCAAGACTTGAGTGAGAGTAATATTTTAGCAAGGCAAAGGTTTAAGGGTAAAATCGTCATTATGCTACTTTGTCCAACTTGGAAACGATGGAACCAAGTTGCATATACACGGTAAGGGTAGACGGGAGTAAGCATGTATCCTCGATCTCAACCGTACACGTGACAATAATATTACGTGTCATAATCTCACGACGCAACCGGATACATTCGTTAAACCTAACGTCACGGAACCACTCCTCTTCCCGTTGAATCTACTATTTGTCAGACAGATTTAAACCGTAATTAACTTTTTTTTTTTCGACACCTTAATTAACTGTATATATATATATATATATATATATCATAAACAGAATTATTTGATCATTGGAATCTCGATTTTTTCGGGCATGTCTTCGTGCTAAAGGAGGGCGAGTTCCGACGGTGGTGAAGGAAATTAATCGATGACGACGGAGAAATTGCTCGTCCCTAACGGCGTTAAGTCGGACGGCGTCATCAGAAGAACCAGAACTTCCGGAGCTGATGCGGCGGCGGCAAATTTTCTCGGCGGCGGAAGTCAGATATTCGACGAGCTTCCGAAGGCGGCGATCGTCTCCGTCTCTCCACCAGACACCACCGATTTTAGCCCCTTGCTTCTTTCTTACACCTTGGAGCTTCAGTATAAACAGGTGTTGTGTATACATACGCCTATAGATACATATTTTACAATGTCAACTTGTCTTTTAGAAGAGACTAATACCCTCGGTTAAATTGTCACTAGATTTTGATTTAATGCCCAAACTGATCATATTCTCTCTTTGATTATTCCTATTTTTCCTTTCCTTACGGCTAAAGTTTTCCATATCTCTGACAAAGAATTCGTGATGAACATATTTTAATTTGAAAAAATAGAGTTTATTAGTGCAGATATCAGATATGCAATGTCAGAGTTTTTTGTTCTCCCTGAGTTTCTCTGTTCAGTATTAATTACAAAGAAAGATCTTGAAATTGGTATACTCTGTTTTTGGTTTATGTTTAGTTCAAGTGGACATTACAAAAGAAAGCGTCTCAAGTTCTATACCTACATTTTGCTTTGAAGAAACGTTTGATCATTGAGGAACTCCACGAGAAGCAAGAACAGGTCAGTATTTTCCGAAGTCTGCAGATTTGCTAACACACGCAACAACAAAAAGAAAACAAATTCTTGAACTTACAAATTACGGTTTTGGACAGGTTAGAGAGTGGCTGCATAGCTTGGGAATCTTTGATATGCAAGGATCAGTTGTGCAAGATGATGAAGAACCCGACGACGGCGCTCTTCCTCTGCTCTACACTGAAGATAGTGTAAAAAACAGGTGCTTTCTAAAGTCTCTCACTTTTGTGGATTCGAGTAAAAAAAAAAATGATGGCCTATCTTTTGGCTCAAAATTAGGTTTTTGTGTTGTACAGGAATGTTCCTTCGCGTGCAGCGTTTTCAATCATCCGTCCAACGATAGGCCGGTCAGAGACAGTTGTAGACCGTGGGAAAAACGCAATGCAAGGCTACTTGAATCTCTTTCTAGGGAACTTGGACATTGTAAACTCCAAAGAGGTTTGAGTTTTTGACCGCTGACGCTTACTGTGACTATTTTCTAGTTGCGATTTCCATGTTTCTTGCGTCACACTTAAAATGTATCCACAGGTCTGCAAGTTCCTGGAAGTTTCTAGACTCTCGTTTGCTAGGGAGTACGGTTCGAAGATGAAAGAAGGGTATGTCACAGTGAAACACCTGAGGAAAGTCCCTGGATCTGATGGTGCACGATGCTGTCTTCCTTCGCAATGTCTCGGCTGCTTTGGAAATAGCTGGACAAAGGTTCAGACAAAATGAAAGTCGGGTTTTGTGTAAAGTTTCTGTTTTTTTTCTTGCTCGGATGAATGATTTCTGAATTTTTTTTGAATGTTTTCAGGTTTGGGCGGTTCTGAAACCGGGGTTCTTAGCGTTACTTGAAGATCCCTTCAGTGGAAAGCTTCTAGATATAATGGTGTTTGACTCATTAGGGTTCCAGGGTACAAAAGAGTCTTCTGAGCAACCACGTTTGGCTGAACAGGTGAAAGAACGCAACCCACTGCGTTTTGGCTTCGAGGTTACAAGTGGAGACCGAACCGTGAGGCTCAGAACTACGAGCTGCAGGAAAGTCAAAGAGTGGGTTAAGGCCGTTGACGAGGCTGGTTGCTACAGTCCACATCGGTTTGGTTCGTTTGCGCCGCCTAGAGGATTGACATCAGACGGAAGCCAGGCTCAGTGGTTCGTTGATGGTCACACCGCGTTTGAAGCAATCGCGTTTGCAATCCAAAACGCTACATCAGAGGTTCCATTTCTTTGCGTCAGCTCGTAATTGTCACAGGATTACAAGAATTTGAGTGGAGTTTAAATATAAATGTCATCTTTGTAGATATTTATTACGGGTTGGTGGTTATGCCCGGAGCTATATCTCAAACGCCCGTTTGAAGATCATCCGTCATTGCGTCTCGATGCATTGCTTGAGACAAAAGCAAAGCAAGGCGTTAAGGTATGGTTACAGAGATCTCTCTCAGTGGATATGATTGGTTTTGTTATAAACGCAAAACGCTAATAAAAATTTGAATAATTTGTTGCAGATTTATATTCTTATGTACAAGGAAGTTCAAATCGCGCTGAAAATCAACAGCATGTACAGCAAGAAACGGCTTCAAAACATTCACAAGAACGTCAAGGTTCTTCGTTATCCAGACCATCTCTCAACCGGAATCTACCTCTGGTACATTATTAACCAAAACCCGCTGATTTTTGTAACCTTCTTAATTACAACTAATTAAAGTTAATTATATGGTGTTTTTTTCAGGTCGCACCATGACAAGATAGTGATTGTTGATTATCAAGTTTGCTTCATCGGAGGGTTGGATCTCTGTTTCGGCCGCTACGATACAGCTGAGCACAAAATTGGAGATTGCCCTCCTCATATATGGCCAGGAAAAGATTATTATAATCCTAGGTGAGATTCTGAACTAGTCTCAACTTTTTATAACAAAAGGAATCGTCTTTCTGACCAATTGTTAAATCTATTGTCAGAGAATCTGAACCAAATTCATGGGAAGAAACGATGAAAGACGAGCTAGACCGGAGGAAATACCCGAGAATGCCGTGGCACGAGGTTCACTGCGCTCTCTGGGGACCGCCTTGTCGCGATGTGGCTCGACATTTCGTCCAGCGTTGGAACCACTCTAAGGTAAGATTTCGCTGTTTTTTTTTTAGCAATTGCGTTTAGTATTACACGGTTTTGATTATATTTAGTCTTTGTTTTGATTAGAGAAACAAGGCACCTAATGAACAAACGATTCCATTGCTGATGCCTCATCACCATATGGTTCTTCCTCACTACTTGGGAACTAGAGAGATCGACATTATCGCAGCAGCTAAACCAGAGGAAGACCCTGAAAAACCTGTTGTTCTTGCCAGACAAGACTCGTTCTCATCTGCCTCACCTCCTCAGGAAATCCCTTTGCTTCTCCCGCAAGAAACCGATGCGGAATTCGCCAGCAAAGGAGATATGAAGTGTGACAGAGGATCAAGACAAGATGTCGGTCGATCCCATGGTAGAGATGAGTCTCCTGGGGAAACTTCAGAGGAAAGCGATCGGGATGAGACTGTGAACGAGTGGTGGTGGCAAATCGGGAAGCAAAGTGATTGTCGGTGTCAGGTCATCAGAAGTGTTAGCCAATGGTCCGCTGGGACTAGCCAGCCTGAAGACAGCATTCATCAAGCTTATTGTTCCCTCATCCAAAACGCTCAACATTTCATCTACATCGAGGTATTATAATCTTCATCATTCAAAACATTTAATATAAAAAATTTCTTGATCTCAGATTAATCCCTTTTTTTTCCCTCTTAATCTTCCAGAACCAGTTCTTCATCTCTGGACTAGAAAAAGATGAAACGATTCTAAACCGCGTTCTCGAAGCGCTATACAGACGCATTCTCAAGGCTCATGAAGAGAACAAGTGCTTCCGTGTCGTGATCGTTATACCGCTCCTCCCTGGATTTCAGGTATACAGTTTTCTTCTTCCTACCACAATTCACAGATCGTTGTTCAGAGTAGAACCGAGATGCCAATCATGTTTATTGTGTTGACACTAAACAGGGAGGTATCGATGACTTCGGAGCAGCTACGGTTAGAGCACTGATGCATTGGCAATACCGTACGATCTCAAGAGAAAGAACTTCAATTCTTGACAACCTTAACGCTCTGCTCGGTCCCAAGACGCAAGATTACATCTCTTTCTATGGTCTGAGATCGTACGGACGGTTGTTCGAGGGTGGTCCAATTGCCACTAGCCAGATTTACGTGCATAGCAAGCTATTGATTGTTGATGACCGCACCGCGGTGATCGGATCTTCTAATATAAACGATCGAAGCTTACTAGGCTCACGAGATTCTGAGGTATTTACCTCAACTCCCATTTGATTCTATGTATGGAAGAAACAGAAATGATTTTATGTATTCTTTTGGATCATATTTCAGATCGGAGTTGTGATAGAAGACAAAGAATTCGTGGAATCTTCAATGAACGGAGTGAAATGGTTGGCCGGAAAATTCTCGTATAGTCTCAGATGTTCCCTGTGGTCGGAGCATCTCGGCCTTCAAGCCGGAGAGGTAATTTACAAATTTTCTGAAAACGCCTTTACTTTACAATCTTGACTTGAGAAACCTTTACTTTCGTTTGAGCCTACATAACCCAAGAGTTAGTCTGGTATTTCATATTCATACAATAAAGATCTTATGCGGAAAGCTTCTTTTAACCATCGTTAAGTTCACACTTCACAGCCACTTCTAAAATGTTAATCTTTATTTTGGTGTTTAGGTGAAAATGATCGAAGATCCAATCAAAGATGCAACATACAAAGACCTGTGGATGGCAACGGCCAAGAAGAACACCGACATTTACGACCAAGTCTTCTCTTGCATCCCCAATGAACATATACGCTCAAGGTTCATATTTCGTACTTTCAATGAACTTAATTTAGGGATAAAACTACTAAATTAACACACTTCTTCGAAGTGATATAACCTAATGATGCTGATATATTGATCATCTTCCTAAAAGCAGAGCTGAATTGAGACACAACGTGTCTCTCTGTAAAGACAAGTTGGGCCATACGACGATCGACCTTGGGATTGCACCGGAGAGGCTAAAACCATGCGGCAGCGACTCGTGGGAGAGGCTTAAGGAGACAAGAGGGCACCTTGTGTGTTTCCCATTACAGTTCATGTGTGATCAAGAAGATCTCAGACCGGTGTTCAACGAATCCGAATTCTACACTGCTCCTCAAGTCTTCCACTGACCACTATTTACTGTACGTCCGGTTCTCTTTAACCGAAAACCACACTGGTTATCGAAAACTATATTAGATGGTTAAAGAATCTCTGACAATTCACACGTTACATCTGTATATATAGAGCTGTAGTTACATAGAAAGAGGGGCTTTCTTTTTTATTGCTTCGTAGCTTTGCAAAGGTGTGTATACAGAATAAACTAATTATTTTTTGTGAATATTCATGTGCCTCAGTCTATACAACAACACACCTTAAGAAAATTATTCTATGCATTCACTTGATTTCATTCCGGATAGGTTTGCAAATTTGCATACGAGATTCAATAATACGAAGAAAGAGAGACCAAGACTTGAATCCCAACATCGATATTAATAAGGCTGAACAGATATCAAAGAATGGCTTCCATTGAAGTTCATCACCTACCCGAAAGTTCGCTGGTCTATTTACATGAGAACATATTTTTTTTTCTAGCTCGGTCCCAAAACCATTACCTATTAACAGGTCGTGGCAGGGTGAATATCATGCGATAGAGATGACGACGAATGGAAGAAGAGGCAGACGGCTGAGATATCATCCATTGCGATTCCACGTCTCTTCCTATTCCAAGCCCTAACCGCTTGCTCAACCAGCCGCTTGGCCGCCTTTGACCGCTCTGCGGTTGAGGAAACGATGTCTATGGCCTCTTGGTTTGTTATCACATCCCATACCTAAAATAGTTTTAAGTGAATGACTTCGTCATTAATCAATAAGACAACAAAATACAAAATCTATTATCCTATTTGAGCTTTATTTACCCCATCAGTGGCCATGATTACAAACTGGTCTCTAATGGAGATATGCCTTTGAGTGACTTCAGGCACTGAGACCAATCCGTACTCTTTGATACAATAGTCTCCGAAAGCTCTCGACATTGCGAGCCCCGGAGATTCTTCTTCCGGTTGCCACACACGGTGGACTCCTGGCTCGTCTTGGAGGCAGAATACTCGCCCGTTGCATCCGATAATCCGTTCTTCCTCCTCTGTTTTAGCAAGAAGAAAAATAATAAAAAAATGTAAGGACCAGAAGTATATAGCTAAAAGCACTGAGATTTATTTAGGTCTAGTCGTAGAATGCTGTTAGCACTAACGGGGTATATTTGGTTTGAAATCGACGGTCAGCTGAATCGCGGTCAAGCTTCCATCTTCAGAAACCGTGGCCAGTACGGCACGTGAATCCCCGACGTTTGCTACATAAATAACTTCACCCTGTGGCAAGAAACCATTTAATGATTAACGAACAGAGCAAACTTTTTTTACAAGATTTTATTCATTGAAGGTCTCTTTTTACCTGTCTCACAACGGTTAGAGCGGTTGTGCCGCTGTTGAAAGAATCGATCTTTCGGTGATGCTCAAGCTCTTGATCAACGTCTGCACAGGTTTTGAGGTACAAGTATTTCCAGACGGCGAACCTCTGTAGCGTTTTATCGGACTCGTCGAGACCTGTTTTGGGTTCTGCTAATGTGGTCTGAGACAGAGTCTCTTGCCAGTTGCAGAGCAAAGTTATAGGCATTGAGTTTCGGACTTGTTTAGCCACGAAATGACCCCAGGGACCGTGTCCATCGAATATCCCACAGAAGATCATGTCTTCTTCAAATCCGAATCCCTGTTTACGGTATCAAACATCCCTGAATAAGTGTTTCTAAAAAGCGTAGAAACAAACATAAACGGGGATAATCGCGTAAGGCTTAGATCGTTGGAATGATGATAACCCTAGATACAGAGGACCATTCAGAACAATCTAGACGCAAACGCACACGAAGAGATTTGCGTAAACTCAACATCTTTGGACTTCAATATGCTTAAAGTAAGCAAAGAGTGACGAAGAAATCGCGCTAAGTAAACGCTAAAGATCGCTAAAATTCTAGATAATTCAGCTCTAAGATAGCTTTTTGTAGACGTAACTAATGTACCTCCCAGACGATGGCACAGTCCTGATTAACGCCTTTCTCACCGCGTTTGGAGAAAACAGAGGCCAAGTTATTGGATCCATCTGCATTAATGCAACCAGAGGATTTCAGAATCAGCTCCTTCTTCTTCGCCTCTCTCGCCATTTCCTCTACGGCTTCCTTCACGTCGCTTTTGCTGTTGTTTTTCTTCGCTTTCTTGATCGAGAAGGATCTAGCTAAGCCGTTGAACATGGATGAGAAATGTCCCATTTTGTCCAGAAAGTGAAATTATCATATGATCTTGAAATCTGCAAGTGATAAATGCATTAAGTTACAGATAGTTGCATTAAATCAAAGAGCAAGAGGGAGATAAAATATTGTCGAAGTAGGAAATTTCACTTTTGAGATTCCTTTCCCGAGAAAAAACAGGGGACTAGAAAGATAATCTGAGGAATATTAAAAACAGTTTAAAGACAAAAGATTGTAAGAGAATATTCATGTTTGACATGGAATTCCATTGACACAAGTTGTTAAATTTCTATAGGATTATATCAAACTTAGAACTTTGACGTAATAGAGAAAATAATAATGGATTTCTTTCAGAAATAAGTATGGATCTGATCTGACTTGAAGCCAAATCGAGTTTTCTCTTTTAAGAAAACAATATCTGGAGATAACTTATTAACTTTAAAAATCTAAGTTGCAAGATTCGGAGATTTTCTCTTTATAACTTTTCCGGAAAAATAAGCAATAAAACCTTCACATCTAGAAAATCTGGAAATTGAAAAAGCCTTTTGTTTATTGCCTAATTTTCTGTTTTGCGGCACAAGATTATTGCCAACAATTAACAAAGTCACAAACCCACTAGATTTGGTTGTATTTGATTAAAGCTTCCAAAACTAAAAATAATAATAATAAAAAAATATTAAAATTTATAAGACAGTTAAGCAGCAAGAAATTAAATTATTGATTCGTTAGAGTTGCATCAGTTCTTCGTAAAGTGGAAAGCCTTTTACTTATTTTTTTTTCCAACTCAGAACAAAAGAAACCGGAATCATATTTTCTCCCATCTTGTATATAAATTTCAACAGAATTAGCAAAAGAATAAACTCAAAATGCAGTTCCTTCCCCGGAATGAGTTATTGGGATTATTCTATTTACTAAGCAGCATTTTTAGTTTCTTAAACCAGTATACGATTCAAACGAAGTTTAAAGAGTATAAAAGAGTTTAGAAAACTCGAATTTGCATTTTGCACCCAAAGTTTTTCAAAAAAAAAAAAAAACAACAGAAGACCATAATGTACGACGGAATGGAAAGGAGAGAGAGATCAGAGGAGGAACTGACGTAATAAACACCGGATAGATGACGTTAGCTCGGACAAAGTGACGCAATACGCACCGGAGAGAAAACTACTGGAGAGAGAGAGAGAGAGAGAGAGAGGGAGAGAGTCACATATCAGAAATCACAATCCATCCATGCTCCAAATAAATACTAATTAATAGAGAAATTATATGACCGAGGAAGAGGAAAAAAATGAGATTATCCCTCTCCCCTTCTCATTTTTCTTGTGGCAAGATAAAGGCAGAGACGTAGCAAGACATCTTTTGTCGTTAGTGGTTGTTATATATCTAGTATTTTCCATAATGAATTTTCTTATATACAAAATTTTTATATATATTATTTACCAAAAAAAATTATATATATAATCGGGAATCCATTAAATGGCAAAAGGATTTGACGATTTCTAAAATTTTGTTCGTTTTCATCTAGTCACAAAATTCAGTGAAATCATAATTTACGTCCAGTTTGAATTCCATATAATATAAAATATAAGATATTACATTTAATGAAGATAGTTTTCCAGACAGAAAATCAGCTACTTAAAATAATATCTTCGATTTTAAGACAATTTTCGCCAGCAAAAAAAAAAAAAGATTTTATTAGACAATAGTTGATCTCTTATATTTTATTTTTTTTTGGTTTACTATCTGAAACGATAGATGCAGTGCCGATCGTATAATCACAAAATAATATTATTTGCCAAACAAGGTTATTTGTGTGTGATCTTGAGTCAGTAGCAGTTCATTTGGTTGAATCAAAAAAAGAAAAGTGGAGAACAAGTGATCAGACCAGGAGTTCAAGAATTGATTGGGTAAAATATAAGACTATCGAGTATCGATCACAAAACTCGATTAGCAAAAAATCAAGAATTTGTATGTGAAAGAAAAAAGTTTGATGGCAAATTTTCTGCTCGTGTGATATTTTAAGTTTGGTACACTAGTAAACAGTGATGCAATATGACAAAAGAATCCGACCTGATGTAGGATGGAGAAAAACGTTAGAAATTTGAAAAGTTAGGTAAATTTTATAAATACGCATAAATAAAATTTCCAAAATGACTACAGGTTGTCAAAAACAAAAGTCAATATATAACGAATGTTACGAATATCTATAAGTACCTTTTTTTTTTGTATCACCTTTTTTGGTCCTTTTTCTTCAAATCTCTTATTTTCGTCGATCCATATTATTACTCCAATTAGTAGTACGCCCGGTCTTAAAAAAAAAAAAAGAAAAGAAAAGTTTTCAACAACTACTACCGTTGACTGGTTTTGTTGATTGTTTCCGTAATGGGTAAAAATCAGCTTAGAAAAAAATTAGTCTAGCATGCAAACTTGAATTTAAGCCCGTCAATCGTAGCCATATACACTGATACACGTGACAAAGTTTGTTTTTCGCGAAAGATTTTAAAAATATCAAAAAGGTCCACGTTTAAACCTGCCTGCCTCAGTCAAAACTTTTTAAAAAAAACTACAAATGAAACTAAAATTATAAAAACTATAAATATTTAGGTTACCAACTGTCTGTCTGTATATCTTATGAATACCGAAAATAACAAATATTTGGGGTGATGGGGCAATACTATACTATATATCGTCCAACACTCCAACCCTACAACAATAAAACATACCCTCGTATCGTATCAAAAGAATCAAAAACCGTAACGCCACAATATGCAAATAAATAAGATGACGCCGTGACGAAACTGTAGTACTAGACGAACCCTTTGCCCCCACAAGAGAATATCTATCTAGCCAGTGGGACCCAATGGCGTTTACTGCGTGTGTATGACCGGCATGTGACGTTAGTCTTCTCATGGGACCCACTGCTATCTATTTGGATCATGAATCGGACAGATGAACACATTGTGTTATGTGTCGCCAACGACGATGCAAAAAAAAAAAAAAAATTCCTTTTGCAAATATACATGCCTCAATTATTTGGAGCTAAAATAACCACAAAAGACATCCAATCTCGCAAGAAACCAATATTCCTACGTTTAGACCATATTGCACGTGGCGCAGCAGAGGATATTGGAGGAGGACTTTCCGTGTGAGCGCCAGAGTCGCTCATTTTCTAATTTGGAAGGGGCAGTTCACAGTAAACCTTTCTTTTTTTATAAAAAAAAAAAATGAAAAGTGGCAGTAATTAACGCACATGAGAACGAACCTCACATTGATTATTTTGGTCCTCGTTGGCTCCACTAGCGAGCACACAATCTAATAGAGGATCATGCCATACTTCTTCTTCTTGCCACGTGGTGACCAACAATCACATGTGGGACGGTGCACCGGATAAGGACTTCTTTTTTCTTGTTTGCGCGCGTTTGTGTGCCGTGGGACCTCACGCTCCACTTTCCATCCCCCAACATTGACCCTTTTCTTCTATTCTAGCTATAAAATCTTTTTCTTCGATTTGGTTTGCTCATTTTTAAAAATTGTTACCCTTCAACGATGTTATTTCTTTTCCGTGTTTATTTTAGTTTAAACATGCCGACAATTCTTTTGTTTTTCAATATATAAAAACATGTCTTTCAATTATAATCATCATATGCTTGTCTCATTGAGAGGCTTTTATTGGTTGGTTGTAAGAAAATGATAACAATTTACTATCCAGTTATCACCTAGAGCTAGAAGGCTAGAAGCATCATAACTACAATCATTACAAAGACTATTTTTCTCTTTTTTTTTTTTTTTAACACCCGGCCATTACAAGGCTATCTATCTTTCCACTGTCTTTTAAAAACTATCAGTTAATTGCGCATTATCTTCCTAAATATTGGATTTAGATCAATTTAAGCAATCATTGGTCGTGCCACTCCCAAATGATTACGTGTGAAGAAAAACAAGTAATGTATATTGTATTAAAATTTTTGAGAATTGAAAATTAGATAGAAGAATGGTATAAGTAATCACCTATAGAAGTTAAAAAAAGGAGAATCAAAAATACATTAATAATAAAAAAATGGTGTTTTTCGGTTAGAATGTTAAATTTATAAAAACAAAAAAAAAACATTTTCTACAATGAATGTAACCTTTTTGATAGGTTTCTGATACTAAGACATCATAAAAATTAAACTACTTATAGCAGTTTAGAGAAGATAGAAAACGAGTGAGAAACATAGCACCTTGGAACATATATATCCAATGTTAATTTTTTGAACCAAACTAAACGATGAGGAAGCGGTCATTACAAAGATCTCTCAAGTACCGAATGGATATCAGTTTATCCCTTAGTAACTTATCGATCAGAGCTGTGGTTTTCTGACGAGTAGAATGGATATGTCTATACATGATATAAAGAACTATGGAAGGCATATCACAACAAGAATGGAGATTAGACGCCAAATAAGTGAATCCCATTCCCAATCCATTGTGCAATGTCGGTTGAGGATTCCTTTAGCTGTCCAGATTTGTGACGCATAACTATAGGCAAATAAAAAAAAGATGATTTATCTTGTCTCTTGCGGGCAGTGACATAAGACCAATTTTGAAGAGACTCCCAAGGTCCAAGTTGCCATTTTTGATGTAGTTGTTAGGGGATTTCTGAGTGTGAAACCAGAGGATAAAAGAGTATTTAGGAGTTGCATATTTAACTGGAATTCTCTTTTAACTTGGAAAATACGTATTATTTTCAAATTTCAATGCGTAAAAGCGGGGTTGTTATTCGTTTAATTACTCATTTGTTAATTCTTAAAATTTTCAATTATTTTGTGACTTTTGGTTTTGGATATTTTTGAACTCTCAAGACTTGTTTAGTTGTTGGAAAGGTAACGATAAACTCCTATTTTTCATTTTATTGGATCGTATCGGAGGTCCATAATCTGTTAACATAAAAGTTGCTAACTAACCGGAAGCATTCGGTTTAATATGATGCTTTTTAATGGGTCAAAAAATCTATTTTAGTGTTAGTATGGGCTTACTAAAGATGCTTTTTAATGGGCCAAAAAATTATTTTGCTTTAAATAAATAAATACTTCGGGCCGGATTTGGAGGCAGCCATATATATACTCGTATCCTCAAATCTTCAAACAATTCAGTACGCTCAACCACAGAGAATAGCTGCCTCACGTGCTCACGCAATCATACTAAATATTTAAAAAGTCAAAAAAGCCCAATAGCAGCTGCAACTGCCACCAGAAGCGGTAGAGGGTAATTCCGTCTTTGCAGACGAAAGCTCTCTCACCTCCCCAACCGCGTAGCCAGCCTAAACAAAACAAAATACCTTTCCCCGATTTTGCTCATTTCGTAACCCCCCCAAAAAAAAAAAAACCAAAGAAAGAAAAAAAGAGTTGTAAATATTTTAGAGAGGAAAATAAGGCGGGGAAAAGGATCACGATTCACAAAATTAGTGGAAGTCTAAAGTGTTCTTTCTTATTAATCGGATTCGGAGGTTCGTTTCCTCTCTCTCTCTCTGTATGTTAGTATGTAAATCATATTGATAGTATATTATTTTTGAAGGATTGTAATTTTGTAATCTGATTATTATTATTATTTTTGTTTTGGTGTTTTGACTTTTTTTTTTCTCTCTCTCTGGAGATTGGGGACTCAATTTAATTTTTTCTTCCATAGGGGTGGTTTCTGCTTCTGGGATAGATTTTGTTTTTCTACAATAGGATCGGAATTAAATAGCATTTAGTAATATCGGGTAACAGTAGAATTTTCTATGGTCGGAATCAAATCGAAAGCTGTTATAGGATTCTCAATTATGTGTCTGATTTGTTGTGTGTTTTTGGGTTAATTGCAGATCTGGTCTTCTTTGTATGGAGAATTGGCGTTGAGATTTCTGGGGGATTTGGTTTTATGGTTAGGCCTTATAAATTTTATGACAAGACGAGCTGAAAATAAATCACTGGAATCATTGTTTCCGGTTCATGAGCTTAGGGTGAATTTTATGAATTTCTTGGCTTTAGATATAGATTAGTGATTTGGTCCTTTTTTTCTTTCTTTCATTTTTTTTTTTTTTGCGGTAACTTCTAATCAAGGGAGATTATGGGAAAGAGAAACACGTTTGGGGCAAGAAATTCAAATACAAGGGTTAGATCTAAGGACAAGGGTTCAGATGATTCAGATGAGGATTATGTAATATCAGACGAGGATGAAGAAGAATCCGAGGCTGATCTTAAGGAGTATGCCTCATCTTTAGACGGTGAAGCATCCTGTGATGGCTTCGACGGATCAGATGCGGTGGAGGATGAGGAGGAATTAGATGAGGTGGAGGAGGAAGATGTGTTGCTAAGGAACGTTGAGTGGCCAAAAGTGAAAACTGGTCCTCGTGGTAATCGGAAAATCACGGGATGCAAGTCAAGAAAGATGAGCCAGGTTGCATCTGACAACGAAGATGTGGATCTAGATGATGCGGATGACGACGAGGAGGAGATACGAAATTCAAGGAAGGTTGGTGGAAGGTCTAGTGTACAAGAGAAACACGGAGGAATTGGTTTAGGAAAGCGAAGGAGAGTTTTCTACGAGATTGAAGATGAAGATGGAGACTATCCAGAGGAGGATGGCGAAGAAGAGGAAGAGAGGGATGTCAGGTCTGAACAAGTGGATTTAGATGGAGAGATGGCATTGGAAGAGCAGGACAATGTGTCACACGAGACCGAAAAGGAAGATGATGGAGATTATGAAGGTGAAGATGGCGATGAGGAATTTACCGCAGATGAAGATGTCTCATTAGACGAGGAAGAGGAGGAAGAAACAATTGCATGCAACAGAAAATCACTGATGGTTTGCAGGAAAAACAAGCGAAAACAGAGATCTGGAAGAGGGCGTAAACGAAGAAAGAAATGCTCTGTTGCAAAAACTCGTGTGACAAATGGAAGAAAGAGACGTGGGAAAAAAACAAAGGAAGAAGTTGATGATGATGGTGATTTTGTAGATGACTGCCTACCTGCAAGAAAGAAGGCGAAGACGAAATCATCAAGGCCAAGGCGTCGGTGTACTGTGCCATCAGATTCAGACATTGCATCCTCTGGAGAATCTGAATATGAGTACACAATCTCGGAGGAGGAAAGAGAGCAGGTAAGAGAAGCCGGTAGTTTGTTGAGAAGTAGTGGGAATCATGTATCATCTATAAGACAAACTACGGTCAAGAAAGATTTTCCTCAGCTTTGCAAGTCTCCTGTGAAAAAAGCCGAAAAGAAGGTAGAGCTAGTGAAAAGAGATGTGATGAAAAACGTTTGTGGGATTTGTCTGTCTGAGGAAGACATGCGAAGATTAAAGGGAACATTGGACTGCTGTAGTCATTACTTTTGCTTCACTTGCATAATGGAGTGGTCAAAAGTAGAATCTCGATGCCCACTATGCAAGCAGCGGTTCAGAACAATCAGTAAGCCTGCAAGATCTACACCTGGAGTAGATTTGAGAGAAGTCGTGATACCTGTACCTGAACGGGATCAGGTTTATTTTTTTCTTCTCTTTCTATTGCTTTACGCCTATAGAGTCTCTTTTTAGTTGATTAACTAATTGTCCTAGTATCCTAATGAATGTTGGCCGTGGTATGTGGTATGGCCTTCAGCATTCCACATTTAAGGTCCAAAAGGCGATTCTTTCTGGTAGTTACCAGTAACATCAGTTTTCTCGGAAGTGCTTCAGATGCATGATAGAGTAGACCTTATTTTGCGTTTCATGTCATTCTTGTGTAATAAATTTGTGTATTTATATGGGCTTTTTTTTTTTTTAACTGTGTGCAGGTTTATCAACCGACTGAAGAAGAGTTGAGGAGTTATCTTGATCCCTATGAAAATACAATATGTACGGAATGTCACCAAGGTGAAGATGATGGGCATATGTTGCTTTGTGATCTTTGTGATTCATCTGCCCATACTTACTGTGTTGGTCTCGGGATGGAAGTACCTGAAGGTAACTGGTACTGTGAAGGTTGTAGACCCGTTGCACTTGGATCAGCTAGTTCCGAAACACACACTACATCCGAGCAACAAAGAATCAGTGGCTTTAATAATAGACCATCACCTCTTGTAGTTTCAGGGCAACATCAAGATGCGTCTTTGCTAGTCTCTCCACGTACTTCGTTTTTCAACGGAGAGTTCTTTTTTTCTCCAAGGCTTCCAAATGGTGATGGTCAAGTCTCTTCTCCATCCGGCCTAGGGGCAACCACATTATCAAGAAGAAGGACGCTTCATAGACACATACAGCATATTATCAATAGTGACAGACTTAGTAATATGGGTAGTAGAATTGCTGGAACATCGATGATTGCTAACTCGGGTGATGGTTTTGTGACTACACAAATTGGTCAGTACGGTAGAGAAAGAGAACGGTCTCAACCTGCAGTGACTCAAGGAGCAGGGACGTCGCTGTATGCAATCTCTGAAGAAAGACTACCCAATAGCAATCCATTGATTTCTGTCCATGACCCTGAGCTTTTGTCTCCAAAGTTAGATCATTTTGGAAGCGAAGAAGCAGTCAGACGTTTGTCTAGTAATACATTTCCTGGCGATCGATCTATTGATTTAGGATTACGTCATGGACTTGCCCAGGCTGGTCCCTTGTTTGGTAATCAACATCTTCCCAGCTACATGCCAAATACAATGCCTTCCACGGTACGAGAACGACTGCAACAAAGAGTTATAGCCCATCTGAAGAACTTGTCCAGTCAAATCGACTTAGGTACAAATAATTCAATTCCCTCTCCTAGTTAGTTTTGGATTGTAGCCTACATATTTGCCAAACTCACTGAATATGTGGACTATAGCTTTAGGCACAAATCTACAACTCGTTAACTCTATCTCTCTAGATTAGTTTGTTCTTTGCAAAATTCCACTCTTTGGATTATAATTTAGATTCAACTCTTACATCTGCCGTGTCTGATTGTGTTTTTCTTTTTGGTATTAATTCTTCCATTGCTCTTGATCAGGTCAAGCCACGTTTGACGAGATTTCCACGTGCTCAATACACACGATACTGGCAGCTTGTGGACTGGAACACAAGAGCAGTGAAGTTCATCTTGTTCCGCCACCAGTGACGTGTCCTCATGGTGATATGACACCTGGCAGCAGCAGTAGCAGTAGCAGCAACAACAGCAGTAGCAGCGGCCTGATGAAAGGGTGTTGCTATTCTTGTTTTGATTCATTTGTAGAGGATGTAGTTAAGATGATCCTGGACACAAGACAACCCCATTGGTTGCGTTTAGGGCTCCACTAAATCACCACTTGCTTCAATTGTTTAGATTTATTAGAAAATTGATATTTTTTTTCTTCTTTTGTCATTGTTCAGATCTTGAACCTTTATTTTAGCCATTGTATATGATACAAGTATGATCTATTTTCACTGATAAAAGAATGATCTTCTTATATTCCACTCTCACTATTACACTATAACACTGAAATAGCAATTGGGAATGTTTGAAAAAAAAAAAATATACTCCCAATTGAATACGAACCTTGACAGCATTGTTTTCTGGTAACTAAATAATTGATTTGGGCCACCAAAGAGACCGGCCCAGTAGAGAATCTAAACAATAAACAAAAGCTCTTGCCGTTTCGCGTTTTAATTTAAGCCCTGTCCGACACGCCGTTCAACGAGGGGAGCAGTGAAACGGCACGCGGTGCGTCTTCTAGAAGTTAAAAACGGCGGAGGAGAGAATGAGGCTTAAAAGAAAAATGTCCCACATCGGTTAAAAGAAACAAGGAAGGCTAGGAAAAGAGAGTATAAAAGGAAGAGTGGTGGCAATGATCAAATCACTTACCTGGACGGGGTCGACTCGTGATCAAGAAGGCGAGTGGCCTAGGCTAGTGACTTCCATTGCACATAATCGGAAGGGTGCTTAGCTTAAGGTCTTCCCAAGTGGAAGAGCCTACGTCATTATTTGTGGCAGCGGGGGTTTGCGTTCGCGCAGCCCCTAACCATATTTCAGTCTTAATGTTTTGATTCGAGTAATCTCTGATTACTTCTATTTTGACTCGTGAGGCTTTTGAAAGCAGGATTATTAATCGTTTCTACTGGCTTAGTGATAGTTTTGAAAACCCAATTTAACGAAAAAATGGTTTTTCTCAGACTTGAGTTGCAATGTCTTGATTTTGTGATTACAAAGCGGACAACAAGATTCGCCGATCGACTTTAATATGAAAATCTAAAATGAAGCTTTGATCCACCATTGACTGATCAGTGATCATCGATGATGGTGATCCTGAAAGACGAGTGCGATTTTATGATTGTATTTTGTTGGTTTATCACTTGTCAGTATTGAGATTTTAAGATCAAAAGAGAGCCTCAGTTTTTGTACCCTCTTGCAGAGAAAGTGATCGGTAGATCGACCTTCCGCAGATTGATTAAAAACCTGTTTTCTTTGTTTATAGCAGGAAATATTCTTCTGGGAAATTGAAAAAGACAACATATCTGTCAACAGTATTTACAGATTTGTGTAAACTGCCAATGAATTTGGCAGAGAACGCACCCCATCAAAAAAGGGTTAAAAGACCTAAACACACAACAACAACAACGAAAAAAGAGAGACAGAATGTTCCTTAGAGCTCAACAAAAGAGTTAAGACATGCCATTCTCGTCTTCCTCTCCCCCTACCAAACCCAATCTTCTCTTGGCGACTTTTGATCTGTAACACCAAACCTCAAAAGCCTCTGTCAAATCCGGATACAACCCGTTCTTGCTTAACCACTCAGTCAATATCTCCGCTTGGTCTGAAGACGGCAATGCCAGAATTATCGACACAAAGGAAGACTCTAAAGCTTGCCATATCTCTCCATCGATTTTACATCTCACAGCTTCATTCCCATCATCATCGTTTTTGGTTACCTCTGAGTCAACAAGAGGCTTTGTGTTTCTCACAAAGGGCAGCCATAGTTTCACCATCTGAAGCCGTTTCCCTGTTGGTAATATCACAGTTCCATAACCAATCGCCTCTACCACTTTCGCAGTCACCTCGGTGACCTTTACTCTTATCTCAACCGTCTCTGAAACCGTTTCCATCGCTTCAACTACCTTAACTAACTTCTCAGATGTGTCGACCCATGTCACAACAAAATCTCTAACCATTTCCATCTTTGTTAGTATCTGACAAACCCATGACAAATCCGATAGAATCATCCTAAAAGACCCGTTTTTGCTAGTAACCTCAGAATCCAAGGACATTGCTTCTAGACACTGGAAGAATCTCACAAACAGGCTCTTAACACATTCCTTTACTTCAAGCTTGATCTCTTCATCGGCAATCAACAACGGAGCATCGTCATCTTCGGTTATCATATACTCTATCTGCTCTTGAGCCGATGATTTTATGTCGCATAAGGGCAAAGGCGGAGACGAGGTAGCGAATCTAAAAGCCGATATAAAGATTCCAATAACAGCGGTTTGAGCAACCGGTTGGAGACGGGCAAGAATCGGCTCTGCTTCTGATCCAATTCCCGGTACAATCCGCAGAATCTCTTCCTCTTCACCTTCTTCCCAAGGAACTGCTTCCAAGTAGTTCACACAAGCAGTGACAATTTGAGGGCAGCTAAGTTGTTTAGCGACACTGAGTATCCCTAACGCATTTTTCACATTATGACACAAGTTATCCTCAGGGACATCATCAGAGACAACATAGAGAAGTCGTAAGAGATTGATATGATGATCATAGTCTGATTCTTGACAGATGACTTCGACACAGTAGCGCGAATCAAGAATCTTGCAAGTGGGCCATTTATCAGACAGACGATCTGCAAAATATCGGCTTTTAGCACTAAGGATCTTTGAATGGCAATATATCCAGTCGTCTCGGCCTTCTTCGTTTCTTAGTCTGACTACTATGTCACTGGTAGTTCGATCACCAAATGTATATGAAGCCTCGGCTTGATCATCCTGTAAGAAAAACAAAAACCGAAAAAAAAAGAAAATGAATTTAACATTTCAGCAATTAAACCAGTTCGAAACACACAAACCAGAAATTCATCCTTGTCACTCACACGAGGCTCCATAGTAGAAAAAGCCGGCTTTTTTCACAAGAATTTGATGTATTTCAGAACCTGAATAAGTAATCACCATGAAAGAGAGGAAGAAATGAGATCTAGTTACATAAGCTAGTAGCCTTAACCCAGTAAATCAAACAAAAACTCAGTACAAAGACCATCATTACCCAAATACACACATTAGCCACTACAAGTATGAGCGAGTGCAGAGATGACTACAGAAAGCAAGAAATTTTAATTACGACGAACTGATTAAAATATACTTTCCGAATTCGAACTCAGCCCTAAATAGAAAGAGTCATCTATATTTATCAGAGAATAGTACCCTAAATGTCGAATCTTTAAGATTCTCAGTGGAACTTCTTCGAACAGTACAAAAGAACTAGAGCTTTGATCTTGCAACTACGAACCACTCTGATATCATCCAAACTCCACCCGATCTCTCTCTCTCTCTCTCTCTTGTGTACCAGTTTCTTTCTTCTTTCTCTTTGGTACAACAAAATCTTTTCAATGCCTACTTGATGATGATGTGTGTCAGAGAACTTTGTTGGGCTTAGAGGGATAAATTCGTCTTCTTTTCGTTGATTTCTTGGTTTACAGTCAGTTGAATCTTGTTGGGTCTCTCAGTGGGGTCGATTTCAAATGCTATTTTGGGGCTTTAAGGCCTCTTAAAGGGCTCAGTGATTATAACATTCTGTTATTCCTTCAATTAATGTTGGAATGTACTGGTACATGTTTTTATCCTGGGAGGGTGGTATCCTCGGCCTCTGTTCTCAAGATTTGATACTACACTGTTATAGTGTTATTTGGTTTATGATAGTGGAACCGTTAAAAGGTAATGCAATTACACAAATATTAATCACTGAACCCTGAAGAGGCTTGAAGAGAGATTCTACTCTTATTAAATTTCTAAGATGAAAGAGGAAGCTAAAGAGTCGACACTTATCTTAGACATCTCATTACTTATGTAGTCCTCTATGTGCTTACACTAATCAAGTCGTGTGTTCGTGGCGGCTTACAACAAAACTTGGGATTTCTCGCTTCGTAAGGGCTGAGCCTCGAACCTGAAGGGAGTTTCTTTTCTTGCTTAATGTACATGAATACTACTAACTAAACAACAACAACAAAACGGCACCGTTTGCCACTTCTGTCTACATACCAATCGAAACAATGTACATGTTATCAAACATAACAGATATGGAAAAGAAACTAGTAAACGAGGGATATATTCGATGAGTCGTCTCCCTTTCTTCTCATTGCTGCCCCAGTTTTTCCTGTCACAACGAACAATTACAAGAAACCCATTTTAGCATAAGTCAACAGGTGAGCACAAAGGTCGATGATGCTTTCAGAAAGCACATGAAAAGCCAAAAAACTATATATACAAGGAGAGTAATCGATTTAGAAAACAACCTGAAGCATCTGCATTAACTTTGGATGCTGTTCCAGAAGCTGACACAACTTGTCGCGGTCACTTAGTAGAGACTGAAAAATGAAATTTAAGAATTTAAGGTGTGGCACGTAATACTAAACAAAATAGCGCATCATTACCAAGGATGTGGATTACAAACCTGAATAGCTTCTGGGGACTTAAAGTAATCATGTAAAGACATTCCAGATTCTTGTTGCTGAGAAGTCCCAGCTCCTTGCTGACCTTGAACAGTGTGTTGCTGCACATGAGAAATCTCTTGTTGCTGAGGGGGGTGATAGTAAGGCTGGACTTGCGTCTGTTGCATCATCTGCATCTGATGCAATGGAATCTGATATTGGTTTTGCAATGATACTCCTTGCTCTGCCGGCGTAGATATCTGTATGGGTGGTCTAACATGCTGAGGAGGCTGCATAGGCCGTTGTAGCTGTGAAAGCTGCATCGGTGGCAGCTGAGGAATGGACTGTGGATTGTGTGATTGAGGAATGGAGGGAACCGGCAACATGCTCTGCGGCTTATCACCTCCTTGATGCATAGGATTTCCATAGAATGGCACCGGGAGAGATGATGGCCTACTAAATTGCATTAAACTGGGGGGAGGGTAAGAGGACATTCCCGTGCCTGAAACCGAGAGACTGCCAGATTGGGGATCATGGGCTGAACCACTTTGTTGTTGTTCAGTGGTACCTGCACCTGCCTGGTTGTATCCAAAAGATTGAACTGTAGTCCTTGGTGGTAACGAAGCATATGGGTTAGATGAGTATTGAGGAATGGCTGAAGGGAGCGGTGGCATAAGCCGGATGGGTCCTCCTGAAGATGGGGTTCCATGACTAATAAACGGGGAGGACTGATTAGAAAGAGAATCAGAAGAATGTGGTATCACTGGTGGGACTGATGGAGGTGGCACTAAGGGCAATGGAGGCTGGTTTGGCATCATCTTCTGTTCATAAACACCCCGACCACTGAATCCTCCATGAATATGGCCCATATGTTGCTGACTATTCTTTGAATAGAACCCCTGAGGACCCACTCTAGGATCAATTAAATTTTGTCCTGAAGATCCTGGAATGTTGTAAGCAGGTACAAACCCAGAGTCAGATATGCCGGCGCTCTTCATTGGACCCATTTTCTTTGTTTCGTCTGCCTGCTCAACAAATTTCCTGTCTGAAGAAATACTTGGTTCCCGAATCAATGACATCTCTGGGCGCGAAACTGATATCCTTGATGAAAATTCGCTCTGAGCGTTCTCGTCAACATTAGTTGCCATTGGTGTACCCATGTGGGAGAACTGACTGCTTCCATTTGCATCACTCTCGGTTTCTTCAACAATGGAGTGAGGAGAATTTTGTTCAACCATGACAGGAGCAGGCTGCATAAGGTTCTCATCGGGCTGAAGAAAGGGCAATTTGTCATCAGGTCCTTCACATTCCTCACCATCAAAAACTATATCTATTCCTTGTAGATCATCATCAGGATCGGGTTTGAATTGTTTGGGTTTACCTGCGACTTTGTCAGTATCTCTAGCAGGAGTAGGATTTTTCACTTGTACAACAGCCTCTCCAACCACAATGGTGGAGGCATTTTGGCCTCGTTCTCTTTGTCTGGCCATAAATTCATCAACATGAATAGATGGGGGTCTACCACTACTAGATCCTGCCCGTGAAATGGTTATTGCATTAGAATTACCAGCTGTATCAACACTCCTTTCCCTGGCAACATAGTCATCCACATGCATAGAGGGAGGCCTGCTCGTATTCGGCTTGCGCTGCCTAAAGGTATCTCTGCGTGTAGGAGCAGGAGGAAGGGATACAGAACCCAGTCCCCGTTGAATTGAACTTTGGGTCGGTATGTCAACAGAAGAGTTTTCGCCTTTAGCACGCCTGCTAGAGCTCTCCACAGTTGGTAGTTTCCTTTTTGCAGGAAGAGATGACTGGGGCAAACGCTCAGGTAATGTTTCTGGACATTCCCACGAGAACTTGTCATCAAGTCCTCTTTGATAGAAATCATCCTCAATACTCTCAGGGTCTACATCATCCATATCAAAATTCTCAGAAGAAACAAGAACACCTTTGCAGGATATAATATCATCAATATTTCCGTCTTTCAGCAAAGACAGCAACGACCCTATTACCTTCCAATACACAAAGAGGATAAGGAGGTCAGTGTCAAGAGGAAAATCGACAAAAGATGTGGATGATGCAAGAAAATGCAGTTATGGGGTAGTCAGTAGTACCTCATGCAAATAGGGTTTTATCTCAGTAGTAGCTGAACTATCAGATCCCGAGGTCATTGAACTCAACAGTGTCACCATTTGTTCAATCAAACCAATGTTTTCCTCTCTAAAAGTGTCTGTATCACTAAAGCCGCTTGGAAGGCCAAAGAGGGATTTTAGCCCTGCAACCTTCTTCGAGTCAAAACTGGAAAAAAATGAAGAAATTTAGACTACACAAAGCTTAGCTGATTTGTTAAAAATTAGTTAAAATGAACGGTCTAATAGACCACTTGGACGTATTTAAACGTGAACAGCATCAGATGCAACTAAACACAATTTTATAAAATGAATGGTCTAATAGACCACTTGGAAGTATTTATATGTGAACAGCATCAGATGCAACTAAACACATTTTATGCGTAAAATTTCTTAAGATTATATCAAAAACAAAACCAGATTAACTAAACTGTATGCATACACCAACTTAAGTACAGAAGTGGCGGTGGACATTATCTTTCATGTATCCACATACGCAGTCATCAACTAACAATTCTAACATGAAACACATGAAGATTGATTCTTTGAAGATGATACGTAACCTATCAGAGTAAAAAAAAACCCTATGAAAGACGTGTTAAACTGGCTAAGCAGTACATTACTAGATAACAAAGAGACTGGGAATCACCTTTTACCATCAAGGCATAATCTGATGGAGCCCACGCTCAGAACGATTACGGCCTTTATTGCGAGACTAGATAAACCATCTTTTGAATTAACTGAGTTCAATAACTTGATCCAGCAAGACAGAAAAGGGGGATTTTTCCTCATCTCTAGTTGATCGAGACTCAAATTATTAGTGTCACACGACCTTTCAGATACAGGTTCTTCAGCACCAGATAACAGATGAAACAAAAGTGAAACAAGACCATCTTGACCTTCACCACAAGAGACCAGGTCCTTGAAAGCGCAAAGACAAGATAAGAGCTCATTGCCAATAGGCAACACCTGTAAAAAGAAGATACTTCTTCTAATCATATTTTTGTGTTAAGGAAAAATGTTACGAAGATGTCTATTAGGAGAGCTCATTGGTGGCATTTTAGGTGCATCACTTTTAACATATTTCCAAAGGAACTAGACGCGCAACATAATAGCATTTGGAAAACAATTTATCAACATAGAACACTACAATGTTGAAAAAAAATTAACATACCTGGCAGAACTTCAGCACAAAGGGGAAAATCAATGCAAAGTCTTTTGCACTCAAACTGGCTGATCTGTACAAGTTGTTAGAATTTTAGAAAGAAAAGAAAAGAGCTATATATAAATGTGATCAAGATAAGGTGATACTAGTATAAGTAGGATCCGAGATATAAACACACCCAAAATTGTTAACGTTAAACACTCCTGCATAGAAACCACTTACAGTTCTTTTTTCTGAGAGCACGAGAGAGGCACTTGCGAATCGCAAAGCAGTGAGATCGTTCTGAAAACTGGAATACACCACTGAATCACACTAGACTTGGACAAATTTCCATACTCTAGAACCCTGTTTTCACTTGGATTAGTGGCCTCATAACATCTTTCCAGAACTTCCACAAGCAGTTGAACAATACCCTCCTCTAACAATAATCCCTGAAATTAATAAATTCCAGGTGAAAAAAAGAAACAAAAGAGGAAAAATATGATCATAAGGTAAGGGTGTGACCTTAGCATGCGGGTGCTCTGATAAACTAGCCAAGAAATTAAGATATCGGTAGACCTGAAAGAGAGGATCAGAGTGATTAGGAGCAGCAGTACACAGACAGAGAGTTAGAGAGGCAGAGTAAACACCATATAAGCTTCAGTGTCTCTCGCTGATGACTGATTCAAAATACCCTCTCTGATAGATGAAAATATAGGCCTCAGAAGGATAGAAGCATGTTTAACACTTTGAGATGCAATACGAACTATGAAAACCCGAAGCATATCCTGAATGACCACCAATGCCTGTTTGAAAATAACATCAAACTCCAAATCATGCTAAGTTGATGCTAGCAAAAGCCAAAGCAGCAGAGAAGTACTGAAGCTAGCAAGAAATAGAAGAACATACAGATACTGCATGATGTTGGATAATTATTGCAATCTTGTCAAGATTAGGAGTCAAATGATTTATCAGCTTTTCAAGGGGGGCAGACTCCAGATACCAGTTGATCTGTTTCTCCTTCTGTGGACCCATCAATGTCCCAACCGCCAATTTTCTGAGACCACTTAACAAGGGCATGCCACTCTTCCAAAACCAGACTCCTTCTTCGGGGAGAATATCGCTCTTGCCGTGAGAAATACATGAAGATTAGGTTAAAATCATTTTACAGTTTAATTATAAATAGAGATCTTCTAGTTGTTACCATTTATATGAAATGACCATACACACATGTACAAAATTCCATCTTAATAGTTAGATGCAGTCATATCTATTTGGCTGGAAATAAATGTTGAATTTCTCGCAAAAATCCAAATAACGCATGCCATAACAATCATCAAGTAAAAAATAATTAGCGGAAGTGTAAGATTTTCATACTAGAATGCAGAGGAAGCTACATGTCTCCTTTGGACCCAAGGCAGGGACAGAGGACGTCCCGACACCGGAAAGAAGAGTGTGGAATAGACCAGGAACCCATCCATAAACTGGCCAGCAGACAAGGGCAGACACAATGAGGTGGCACACTGCTCCAAAGCCAAGAGCAGAGTCCGGATAATGGGAGGACAAATCAGCTGCACAAGCAGCTAGCTTTGGGCTGGAAGGAAAACAAGTCATTGTGGCTCAACGCTTGAATTTGCATTATATCAGCATGTGATATACTACTAAAACAAAAGACACAGTAACTCACCTGACTTCCCGATGTAACCTCAGGAGCGCCTTCAATAATTTTGTGTTTCTATACTGCTCCTTAGCTTCCTTTAGATCGAAAGGACAATGTCAATGTTCAGAGGGGATATTGACAACGCATAAGCCCACAGTTATAAAATCTCAACAAAGAAAAAAAAAAGGTAGAATTTCGTCATAAATCTGTTCAATCCGCACAATCTATTCATTTGCTGCCAAATCTGTTTAAAGATCTAACATACCTGTAGTCTCTGCAGAACAGATACCAAAAGGACAAGGGAAGGAATTAACAGATCCACCAAGCTTTGCTCACGATTACGTTCAGATAAAAAGTCAGAAATAGAACTGCATCCATGATCGTCATCGACCAGATAATCTGCGCAAATCAAAAGAGCTAGTTGAGGGTCACCTAAAATCATCAAAAGATTGATAAAAAGCAGCTGAAAACATCGTAAACCTATGGGAAGAAAGTAATAAAAAGGTTAAATGTAAAAGATATTATCCAGCCAGTGGGCGTTTTAATCTCTTTCCAGTTCCCAGCATCTCTTATCATCATGTCTAAATTTTACAGTCAAGTGAGCAAAAGAATAGAAGAGTTATATACAAGCATAGAATATACAGTTGTTTACCATAAATATTAGACGACCTCTCAAACATGAAGCTGCAGTTGACCAAAATAGCATACACAACTGTAACCGCACCTTCATCATATAAAGCGGCAGCAACAGTCTGTACAAAGCACAACAATACAGAACACTAAAATAAGAAGACTACAACATCTAAGGAAAGAACATTTGCTGGAAAAAATAATGGGGATCGATAACATACTGAATTATCTGAAATCAGCGCTAAAATCCGAAGAGCTGTTGTCAACTGTGAAATTGATGAGTCTGAAAGGTTAACACCTTCAAAAGATTTCTCAAAGATAACTTTTCCTAGATTATCTAGGACGTTCATCTCAGAGACATTCGTTGATTCTCCAGCACCATTCTCAGCCGGTGTTAAATCCAGGGCAAGGATGCTTGATGATGATAATTGAGCATCCCCTCCAGAAGCCAAGACAGCAGCATAACGTAAAAGGCCTACTACACCATGTTTGTGATAAACAACACCCGCATCAATCCATTTAAGTAATCGTGAAGGAGCATCTTTCCGATTTGAACCACCCGGTGATAAAGTATGCAAGGCCTTATGAAGGACAGGGGCATGTTCAATCCAAGCATGCAAGCATGATGCAGTTGCGTCAGAGACTATGACTTCAAAAATCTCAGCAGCTGAGTGACATATTGCTAGATTAAGAGGTGAAATTCCTGAAATGAGAATGTTACGCAAGTAAGAGGTTTTGAAGGAAGATGACCAAGAGACTACTAGTAAACTCAAAGATAAAGCAGCATCGGTACCACTATTTTCGACTGCTGGCTCCATATCCTTGACTGAATGCAAAGCTTCAATCAAGACTCCTAAAGCCTAAAAAAGAATGATAGATTTGTTACTGAAAATCATAAGAACCTCTGCTTCAATACGATTTACATCACTCAGAACAAGAGAATTCACAACATGAATAAGAACAGTAACAAAGTTCACACAAGAAACAAGGTGATTCACTATTTTCTTATAATCAAAATTCGTCAGTCAATCATGCATGAGGCTTCCCTTTTGTCATCTTAACAATTTCCAAGGAATTGTATACCAAATGTATTTCATTAAGCATTAAAGTACTATGAGCTCTTAGAATCTTCAGGCCAATTAAATAAAGCTTGGTGAACCATCTACAATATATATCTCATATCTTCACAGTTCAAATTCATACCTCTGGGAAAACACCTAATGTCAGTAAAGCTTCACGCCCACAATCAGACCTGCACTTGCAGAAAGCTTCAAGTTTATTTCAAAGAAGACAATAACAAACATAAGCGGATTTTGGCACACTGAGACATGGCAGCAAAACATTTCTCACCTGGAAACATCACGCAGCTCCCATAAAATCCATAGAAATTCTTCTGTTTGTGGAGCCGACTTGAGCAAGCGATCTACCGCACTCACCTGAATGAAGTATATAAGAAATAGTAGGACAAAAATATAAATCAACTTATGTAAATCATGTGCCCTTTATGATAACATGAACCCACCACCCTCAAATGCACTTCAAGATTTATTCCAATTTCAAGTAAGCTGCAAGTAAAACCCTTGGATATCAAAACTGAAGCATAGCGGAGAGGGACACACTCCTCCTTGTTCAGATCAACAGATCCCTTCAGAGATTGCATTATTGTAGCAGTCAGTTGAGAATGATGTAGCAAAAAGCTCAATCCTGGGAAAACAAAAGAAACAGGCTGTATTACAACTCTAATGCAAACAATGACCAAGTGTGTTCTAATGGGAGAGCTAAATAAGAATACCTGTGCGAGAAAACATAAGTGAAAGAATTATGTTTCCAATAAACATTGCGATATCAGTAAAGACATCCATAATGTATCCAACTTTAGAATGCAATCCAGGCATTGAGAGAAATGCTGCCGACAAAGGAAGAAAACCCCGCTCCTGCTCATTGTGAGATGCTTCAAGTAAGGTTATCAATTAGAATACTCTCTATGACAAAATTCATATATGTAACATAACAAGAAGTGGAAAAGATAAGTTCATTATGACACGCAACATAATCATCAAATGTTTTAGCAACTTATATAATGCTTAAGGTAAGATTTAAAGAATCATTCAACCAAGTGATTTACCTTCAGAAGTGCCAACATGTGTGAATCAGTTCCAGAGTTGGAAAAGGGACATGCCCATGAGGCAGTAAGTTTACTTGTGGCTTTGTATGACAACCACCCTTCAGAATAATCAGAAACCAAACTTCTTTCTGCGTATGCTGATGGTGAGGGATCTTCAACTGATCCAAGTGACTTCATCAGCTTCTGTAGTCAAACAATAACACCAGTGACAGTGTTAAATGGTCGGTTTACATTATTGTATTAACGACCAAATAACATGAAATTATAATCAGCAGCAAACCTGGAGCTTTTGAAGTTGTGACTTAGCATCCGATAGCATATTCAGATTAAGAGTTGCAGCCTCATGAGAATTGGAGAGACCTTTCAGTGCTGACAACACTGCAAACTGATGGAAAAAGTATTAGTAACAATATTAACAATAGGGGCCTATCAAGATAATGCCAACGAAAAAAGATTCTTGAGAGTACCTCATATCTTGATATAACCTCATAAATTCTCAAGCGACGAAGAATATAAATTGCAAGAGAGGCAACTTCATGACATGGTTTCTGCATGAGTAATTTCAACAGAAGACAGTAGCCTTCACTCTTCCCAGATGGGATACTTCCATCCTCACGAGGCCACCAACCTAAAAACCCCTCACACCCAATTGCATGGCGAGTAGCCTGCTCAACAACTCCAAGCAACAGTAAAGTAATGGCGGTCGAATTCTGATCATCATGACCAAATAAATTTACAAGTTGATCCATCCCCCCATAATTGACAAAATGGAGGCAGCCTTCTCGGCCAGAGCATAGTAAAAAGGCCAAACTTAAACCTAAAAGAGTGGCTTTTCCCTGAAATGAGAAAAATAAACAGCAATCATCTATGAATATTATAAATTTCTATCACCAGCGTGTGAGAGAGCTAAGAATAATCTTGTAATACCTTTGAAAGTTGTGGAAGGGCAGTACACGAGGAATCCCTTTCAAACTGAATATATGGGATTAGCATATCGACCAATTGTTGGGAAGTGGCCAAATAGGTCTCTGATTCAAGGAAGCTGAACAATGCTGATGCAAGTGGCACATCTGATTCTTGAATTTCATTGAGATCAAGAATGTCTTTCTTAACCTTGTCAGTTATATCATGGAAAATCCCAGAATCTACGGAACTGGCCATGGCCAGGAAATTCTTATTCTTTAAAAAGAAATCTACATTGTCCGTGACATAAGACGAGACCCCAGACACAACCGTATCCACAATTTTATTTACTACATCATTAGCAGCTAGCTGGTCAAAGACTTTTACCAGCATCTGCAACAATCGCTTAACTTCCACAGGCACATCTACAGCAGCGAGGGGTAGAGATACTATGTCTAGAGAGGATAGACATTCCTCTATCGTTCTGTTGACTGAATGCAATACCAATGGCAAGTCCTCAAGATTACCTTCAGTGGAACTCACAATATCAGTTACAGAACGACCTTCAAGAATGATATTGTACTGCCCCAAATCTTTCACGATGTTCCCATAGACAATCAAGCTCAAACTCCGATAGCTACCTCTAACCACCAGATGGTTTGTTACAACAGCCTGCAATTTAGATGAAAACAGTCCTTCGAGATCAACCACTTTTCTCATAGCATAGATGCAGGCTGAAGGTCTGCCTTTGACACACAAAATGACAGAACTAAAAGGTATTCAACACCCAAAGTCCCTCCATTCCCAATCTAATCTAAACCTGGTATAATCTGCTACAACTTATTTACTCCTTCTATTTTGCCATACACTTTATTATTATCAGAAGAAAAATATGACTTCTTACTCCCTACAGCAAAATTCACAATACACATCTCAAGGGGAGTGTGTACTGCTGTAAGTAAAATTTCCAGCCAACGAAATCTGAGTTTCCTGTCTCAAACATTGTATATAGAAACATTCCTAAATGTTGTTACCAGCACCAGTCACAGGACACCAAACTAATCATACCCAACAAGGGAACAGAATGAAAGGGAAAAGGAACAAACATCAAATTGAAAATAATTCATATCGTAGCAGTTACCTCCACTTCCAAAGGATAGGGCGCTGAAGGAGTGTAAAGAAAAGGGTTACAAAGTCGCTTAAACTTTGATTCTCCTTCACATCGAACGAACACTTCCAATGCAAATGAAGGAGGTGAAGTTGCCCTAACGAAGAATATTGTCAACATTTAGATAAACATCCATAGATATCACCCGAAAAATCTAACTACACGTGGTTCAGCTACAATATCCATGCACTGTTTTGTGCTGGAAGGGGAATTGACTCAAGATCAAGATTTGTCTGAAAGTGACAAAAAACTTATAAAGAAAAAAAAACATAAACTTTAGAGTCTGAAATTTCAATCAAAAAATTGTTTCCAAAAGTCACGTCTGGAAAGTTCAAATTTTGTTACTGTAACAAGTGTGGGTTTTCCTGAATTTTTTGCACAAATTCGGGGTTTTTTTTATCATCCTTCCTCTCAGTTATCGAAAATATCCCATTTATCATCCTTCCTCTCAGTTATTGAAAATATCCCATCGTGGACTACATTTAAAACAAGACTATGCATCAAAGAGTCAATCCAAGTTTACAGCTACATGGTCGACCACATGGGACAATGCAATCCAACAAGACTTTTAATGGCGGGTATTACTACTTCAAGATCCTCGATAGTAATAAATCCAGAAAGAAATAATAAGAATACACAGCCAAAAGAACATACCCGACAAGGGAAACGGCTTGCGAAGAAGAGGAGGCATTCTGCTCCAGAAATTCGCAGGCTGTGATGATCACTGGCTCAGCAAATATCACCTATAAGAATTAAACGGAACATAATATAAATCCACACAAGTGATAAACTGAACAAATTACTTGTGACAGCAAATGCCAAACCACTACGAAATACTTGTTCCGACCAATCCCGTGCATAAATGTAGTTCGCAGTTACTATTCACCCAAGCATTTTATACCAGATAAACGAGGCCCAGATACCCAATTCAACCATAGAAGCTCAGAAAAGAGAACAGTGCAGCACTTGAAGAGCATCATAAACAAGAGAACAATAGAGTGACAGACTGGGAAGGTTACCTCGTCGACATATTCGTCCAATTGAGGATGAACAAAGGTCTGAGCGAACAGAACACAAGGCTCAGATCGTACCATGTCTACAGAATGATTGCCGGTCTTCCACGATCCAGTACGTCTTTTAGGTGAATATAAGGGAAAATTGATTCAGCCTTATTGAATAATCTGAGATTATGAACGATGCCTCTAAATTAGATTAATCAGAGACGAAACGCAAATTCAAATACCCAAAAAATCTTAACACATTCGCATAAAGAGCTCACAAACATCACTAGCCACCAATCTATGTCAAACTTATGCTCTCTGTATCAAACGAAACACCTAGATAACGGCTTAATCTATATGTAAAGTTTCTACAGAAAAACTGGAACAATTAGGTTTGAATCTCACTACTTTGGGATCGACGCAAACCTTAATAAAGGGAGAAAACTTGTGAATGAGAAACCACTGAGTTGTTTAAGAGTACGAATCGAAGACGCTTACCTGGGAATTCGAGAGAGAGAAGGCGACGCAGAGCGAAGAAGAAGATGAACTGAAGACGAACAAACGCCGTTGAAGCCTTTTATTTGCCGGCGGTAAGCTCTTTTTGTTTAACCGGCGTTTTTGGTTTTTTAGGGTTGGCCCGAAAGAAAGGTCTATATCGATTTAAGCCAATATCAAAAATATTCGAACCTCAACGAGTGTTTGTTTGCTCTCTAAATATTTTTCATTTAATTTAAAAAAATTGAAGTCACTATATAGAGAGACTCAAAACAAAAACAAAAAAAATGTAGAGTTCCTTGCACAATCAACTCGATATTTGACATAATCTGAGAATCAAATTTGCTTATATGTTAACAACTTTGCATATGAACAACAAAACTCATAGGCAGTTCTTGCGAGAAAAAAATAGCATTATCTCTTCCAAAATTTTAATCGAGATTTTGTCTATAGAGTTTACGCCAATTAGATGTATTCATCTCGAGACATTGTTATAATCGACTATCTTCTCTAGACACACAAAAGTATTTAAAAAATAAAAGGCAAAGTCACTTTACTAAGTTGAATAAGTGAGATGCAGAGTTGCTCTCTGTTTACCCACACCTTGCTCTGTCTCTCCGGCAGATCTGTTCTTAACTCCAGCGAACGAGTCAGAATCTTCGGCAAGACTCTCCGCCAAAAATCCAAAAGGATTCCACCAACTTAGATATAGTCACGGTGGATCCTCTGGAAACGCTTTAATAGAGCTAAATATCTTCTTATCTACCCATGAAGATTTCTTATTCTGAAACCTAGAAATCTGCCAAGCAGAGAGAAGACTTTTTATCACAGATTCACAGTTTGCATAGCCATCTCCAAAATCCGATACAAAACTTGTTCATGTCCAACTCTTCCTTTACGTTAGACTATGTAGTTGAAAATGCATATAGCAAGCAAATGCTTCATTTTGTTTGGTCATTTTTCATTTATATTGATCTTCTCTTCTTTTTTCCCTCTGGACCCATTTCGTAAAAACTCCATATATTTTCTTGTGTATGGATTTGTCTACTAGCTAATGTGCCATCTAAAGCAATGAAAAATAAGCAGAGGATCATAGAAGTCGGGATAAAGTAAACAGATCATGCTGCGATAGATATAAATCACAAACACTTAATTAGTCTCTAAACTAAAGAACACAAACAATGTTGGAAGTCATTACGTTAAGATTAAAAAAAAAGGTACTTATATGTACATCATATCCTTAGATTACGTTAAGGATTAATTAAGTTAAAATTATTAAAGATTTGACTTAATTTGCCATCATATGTAATGTATGACTTTGATCTAGGTTGTACCTCTCACCACTTTAAGAAACTCGATATCGAAAACCTTGAAACAGTATACTGTTTGGTTGACTATACACGTATAATTCACCGATTATGACATAATTTGGGAGTATTTAATTTTCTAGTTATATTTATTTTACTAGACATTGTTCCATTTTGAAAAAATAAAGGATTGTTATCAAAACACATAATTGTTTATTGTATATTGATAACATTTTGTTATTTGTTGCCATTGTTGAATTTTTTTTTTTTTTTGAAATTGAAGCTGATAAAGCTTTTATTTATGGTCTAGCATTTAAACACTAACGATGTTTTAGTTTTATTATCAATTAAAACATATAGAGTTGAAAAACTCGAATACATGTTATATATTAGCAATTTAGTTTAGTTTTTATTATTTTCCTACTTTTCTTACAAATTGTTTATGGAACTAAATGATTTGATTAAATTTTTGGTTACTTTTTTATCTATTTTACTATTATTTCTGATTTTATATATAAAATTTTTAAAAAATGCATATTTAGGGCAGTATTTCTTACATTCAAATATATTAGATCTGACATTAAATTGATTATAAGTTAGTAAAATTAAGATTTTTTACTCTATTAGAAGTTTCTAAATAAATTACTTACAATCCTTATTAGGTGATCAAGATATAAGATTGAAGAACGATTTGAAATAAATAAAAAAAGTATATTTTCTTTTTTTTTTGTTAAATAAAAAAAGTGTATTTTCTAGAGATAAAACAAGTGTCACTGTATTATAAGAATCTTGTCCCAAATAGGTGTGTTATTGGACTCGTTTCTAATCAAGTTGGAGGTATTTCCATGATTTTACACTATCCTATAGTATATGTTGTACACACTAACTTAAAAACTACTTATCTATATTTTGTCAGACACATGTGCATCTGTTGCTTTATGCCGTTTTTTACAAGTCCATTATAATCGAGACAAAATTGTGGCTTTACACCATGAATTCTCAATCAATTCTTAATTAAAGACTTGACAAATTACGTGAAGACAAAAACGGGAAAGTTGTCTATTAGTAATTTAAACATTGCTTTGGATTACATTGTTCAAGAAGGTCTCCTCAAAACTAATGGTGATAGAAAGGTAAGTGAGTAAAAATTTAATTTACTAGTCCATTCATATTTACAACTTTCTTTATTAACTACGTACAATTCTTTTGATTAGGTGAGATCACAAAGATACCAGGTTGAAGGACGATTTGAAGTAAAGAGAGATTTTTCGAGAGAACAAGTCTACGCTGTATTAGAAAACACTCCTCTAGCCATTTCCTTGGAAAACACAAAAACATTGTCCCAAATAGGTCTAAAGGTAATTGATTCAGCTATTACTTTTTATATATTAGGGTGATTTAATTCAAACAGTGATGTTTATTTGTCTTCATGAGATATATGATGTTTCCATTCATCGGACTAATATTGGACAGGATCATGTAGTCCATGTTGTTGCCAAAGGTGATACTACAAAGGAAAAGGATTTCTTGATGGTACAAAATTCATGGGGGTAATGAATGGTGTAATCAAGGCTATGCTAGGATTTCACTAGATCCAGCTGGGAAATATGAAGTCTTTTGGCCTATACAATCGATGAAGAAGAAGTCATGAAAACACATATGTTCTAGTGCAAATACAACACTTTTGAAACTTGTTTTCCTTTATGATACAGTGTCTGTTTTTTGTTGTTGTATTAAACTTTGATTTAGAGAGTACATGTAGTTATACTTCACTATGTTATTTAGAACCTGTGGCATTTTAGTGCATCATATTTTACCGTATTTCCAAAGAAACTAGATGAACAACATATATAAGAACACAGACATGATAACATCTGGAAACAACTGATTAGCATAGATCACTATTCAAATCAATGCACAATCCTTTGCACTCAAACTGACCAATCTGTACAATTTAATAGAATAAAGAAGGCAACTAGAGATTAATGTGATCAAAGATAAGGTAATAGTAATACTAATTCAAGCTTACGTTGAGATATATATGCACCCAAAAATTGTAACGCTAAACATTCATGCAAATAAAACTCTAAATCAAGGTGAATAGATGCTTAAAAAATAACCAAAGCACTCGGGGGCTGAGAAACTTAAATCTTCTTCAAGAAAAATCATATTAAAAAAAAAAGTCGGGAATTTCTAGCCGGGACAGGGGATTTCAACTCCAAAGCAAATAACATAAATTCAACCAAATATACAAAAACAGGTCTTAAATATGTTACATAACAAAGTTTTCACAATTGCTTGTTTCAGAAACGTGAACACACACACACAAAGAAAGCTATCGACATCAGAAAATCAGACTAGAATTTTGCATAAACACACACACACACTAGTTGGAACAAGTGGGGTTAGTTGCCAAAACCCATCACTGTTATCACCAGTTTTATACAGATAAAATCAAGATTTCTTTCACTTGACGGCGAAGAAACCTTAATAGAGGATGAGCCAAAGATGATTTGCCTGTTCACAGTCAAATGGATTGGCAAAAAGGAAAATCCTTTGAACCAAGAAGAAGAAAAAACTCATTGTCCTTATTCAAGACAAAGAGTTTTCTCCTCTCTCTTCGTTGACTATGAAACAACGGTAAAGGATCAGGTTTTGAAACTGCAGCAGCCATCATCCATCGTTGCTGCTGAAATCCACTTGCTAGGCATTACCATGCCGCCAAGGGGATGGAGTGAAGAACTTAGAAAGTAGTTCATGCTTGTTACTTCTGATCCCGAGACACTTAATCCATTAGATAAGTTCATGGTCCCACTTTCTGGATGAACAACTTCAGAATTCTGAGAGCTACTTTGCTGAGGCTGAGACTGAGTCTGAGCCTGCTTAGTTCCATCAGATTTCTTTGCATTGGTTCCACTTTTTTCCATGTTCTGACTTTTAGTGTTCAAGAATCTCCCACCGGATCCTCTAGGACGGCGCAATGCATGGAGATGCCGCGAATGATGCATATATGGCTGCAACATACATAACATAGGGAAAATAAATTATAATTGGAATTAATTTGCAACAACGCATCAAATAGTTTCTTGATATGTTATATAATTACCTTACGGCATCTACTACTCAGTTTGTTCTGATGAAGCACAGCAGCAGCCTTTGCACGGGATTGGCGTCGCCTGATGATTCCATGGTATTGCTTTGAGTTGACATAGATTGTTCCATCTTCTGTTTCCATGTTCAGAGGAAGCAGTACTCTGCTCTGAGATCCGTAGGCTGAAACAACTCCATAGTATTGCTGTTCCACACAAGGATACTTTGTGTAGATCTAAATGACACAATAAAAAAACAGCAAACAAAAACTACATAATCAGACACAAATTAAAAGAAATTGATGATAAGCTATCATTTTTATATGTTTTTCAATGCGGAAAACTGTACCGGTGGCTGAGCAAATCCAAGTTCCAAGCAAGGCGGTTGCATTGAGAAAGCAGCTCCATGAGGCTTTGGCACAACACTCGAACTCTTTACATCACCTAAAAGCATAACAAAACTGCGATTTTAGATTCACAGGTATCTAGAATAGGAAACATTTGATAATTCAGAATTTGAAGCAAACAAAATGTCTTCCATTTTCATCTTTTGAATCATATTTGTAGTGTCTTTAGAATTTTAGATTCCTTTTAGACAATTTAGCTCAGCTTGACTCTTTTTTTTTAATCAAACAAAGTTCTGTTTCACTCTCACGCATATCGGCTATAAGTAAACTAGTAAAACTTGTTCTACCAATTTTCACAAAACACCACAGGGAGATTTCAGAAATGTCACTATAACCATCCATTTGAGGACATTCATAGGGAAAGACAAAGGAAGTTAAGAGTTACCGAGTGAGAAAGCTAAGCGAGATACAGAGTTGCTCTGTTTATCCACACCGTGCTCTGTTTCTCGGGCAGATCCGATCTTAACTCCAGCGAACGAGTCAGAATCGCCGGCAAGACTCTCCGGCGCCAGCGGCTGAGATCCAAAAGCATTCCACCAAGATATCTGCGGAGCAGAGAGAAGACTTTCTCTCACAGTTTGCATAGCCATCTCCAAATACAAGAAGTGAAGAGGGAAAAAAGGGAAGTCACGATTCGATGTTGCCGAGATGAAAGATGTGTTCCTGCGAAAGATAAACAAAGAAAAAAGTCAACAAAGTAATAAGACTTTGATGTGAAATCTTTGTCGAATTTCAAACCCCAGTTGAGAAATTTTGTAAAAAAAGGTAGGAACTTTGGGATTGGGTATTACGCAAAACCACACGAATGACAAAACCCATATGTGAATCATCATCAAGAGACAGACTTGTTGTCTAAAGTAAGAAAAAATTGTAAGAAACGGAAAAGATAAGACACAGAAACTGAAGTCTTTTATCAAACCAAACACTAGACAAGAGTCCCAAATAGCAAACAAGCTCCAAAATAAAGGATGAGTAAGAAATAAATAAACCCCCCCATCCCAAATGTTGGTCAAAATCAAACACACCAAAACCTATGTGATCTAAAAGAAAAGAAAAAAAGGAAAGAAAAGAGAAGAGACTGAAGAAAACTTACACACACAGAGTGTGAGAGAGTGTGAGGGAGAGAGAGAGAGCTTCAGATTCCTATGAAGAGGCAGAGAAAAGCCCAATTGTTAGGAGCCATGTCGGTTCCAAATCAAGAAACAGAGATTCATTCACGCAACACTAGAAGGAAGAGAAAGAGAAGAGAGAGAGAGGGTCAAGCCAATATGTGAATTACAAGTGTGGATGGCAACTATAGCTTCATCCACCAATCACCTTCAACTTTTATGCTACTGTTTTTTTTTTGTTTTTTTCATACCATAAATTAAACTAAGTAAAAACATTGATCTTGTTTAACTGTAGCGTTGGCTTGACGTGCATTCTTCAAAAGCTACAATGATCCCACTTAAAACCATTTTTCGAATTTTTTCCTTTTTTTTCAATTTTCCATTAGGTAGAGTAGTGCTTGGGTTGTCAATTGCATCGTTTATTATGATTGTGGTCCTTGTAAGCTTTTAATTTTAAATCTCCATAACGTCGTCATATGTTATAAAAAAGGATCACCACTCAAAAATGTTAATAAATAAAGTTAACAGTCTGACAAGTTCAACAATGACATGCCGATATTTGCTATTATAATAAGCTCGTGACTCATTCCCTATCATTTATAATATATAAGTCTACAAAACTTAACCTTGTATGATCCTGTAAATAGACCAACCACATATCACATAAATAGATTGACACTTGTTGAGATGTTGTTCTTAACTAGGTTTTTCATGTGTGTTTTCACACATTGTCTTTTTATTTCCTCTTTTGTTTTGTTTCTTTAAATAGTTCAGGTCATTTTGTGAACGTGACGGTACACGTGTATATATAAGCTCTCCTCTATCTATATAAATCCGAAGAAATTCACGTGTATATATTTGTAAGAATTTTTTTTTTTTTTTGGTTTTGGACTATAATTTGGTATATTATATATGGATTAGCATCCTAAAACTTAGAATGATAGAGTTTTACTAATTTTTGATTGTGGAAGCTGTCTAATAATGATAAGCTTAGGATGATGCAAGTTATGGACAATAAACATAACGTTGTGCCTCAAGCAATATGCTAAAAACAAAATTAGCATGTAAAAGTAAACGGTAAGTGCGAATAAAGAAAAAGCAACGACAATATATATATATATATATATATATATAAGAAAATAGTTCAACTGAATATGATATAACGGCAATTAATTAAATTGGAACAAAAGTTAGTGGTTATAGGTTAGAGGTTCAGTGTTTGCTTTTGTTTATATGCAGTGCTTAAGCATATCGATCGATCCCACTACGTACTAGCTTTCTCTCCTCGCCAAGACATTAATCAATTGTATTTTGTACTTGTTAACTTGTTCTATCTTCTAACAAAAATATCTACATTCATTACGTAGATCAAGCTCATTTCTAGTCTAATTTTATCACTACTTTATCTTAAAGATCTCAACCACATATATTTTTTTTATCTTGAATATCGCGACCACTAATTAGTGGTATACATTTTAGTGTAGACGAAAGAAGAACATATATACATAGCTCATTTTCCAAATCAATTTTACTTCTAGCTCAGTAATTATTATCCTTTCTACAAATTTTCATATTTTTAAGAAACTACATTGAAAATTCCCATCATATATATTCAAATATCAATTTAATGTTTATATATCGACAAATAATTCATGCATCTCTAATTTATTAGGCGCTTTTTGATTTGTTTTCTGGACAGATAAATTGATACATTAATTTTTTTGATCAATTACATCACAATTCGGACGTTAAAACAACAATGAAATTGTTATGCGGTGAACCTATATAAGTATACATCACGAAAATTGAAACGGTTAAAGTATACATAAAAAAATTAAAACTGTTCAAGTATATATGGCATATAATATGGATTAATATGGCATAAAATGGCATATAATACACAATTGAGATTAAAAAAAAAAACAAGAAAAGATGGATTAAATTGCCACTTTTTTAGGCGGATGTGAGATGAACCGGTTTCGCAGGGTTTACATATAGTTCCCCAAGATGATAGAAACAGGTGACAAATATTTTGTTATGAAATGTACGATAATGACATTTGACCGCTACACCAAATACTCCACTCAATTGTATTATAATCATATAGAAAGTAATGGTACGGCATAATATCCCATACTCTAAATATATATATATATATGGTAGTGCATGTTTATGAATATTTGTTGTTAAATAGTGCATGTGTTGAAGATGTTTTTTAAGAAGCGGATTCTATGTTTCATATCGAATTTAGAACATTTTTCTTACAAAAAATAAATTCCACATATAATTTGTTCCATAGGTCATATATTAGTTCTATTCATTAATTCAAGCCTTCAAGGTTAATATAGCTAGACTATGATTCGTATTCTCTAGCTACGTCTGGTACTGAAAAGAAAAAGAATCATTTTTTCAAAAGCTTTATTTTCATTTTTTTTTTCACTGTGAAAGATGTAATTATTAATGGTAAATTTAAATTTTGATAAGATAAATATCTAACAACAGGAACATATACTAATTCCTTAGCTTGCTTAAAGGGATTCTGCTTTTCTTCTGAAAAAACAAAAATAATTAGTCGCGTATTATCTTATGCGATTTTTTGTGTAAGTCACTCGAAGGCTCCACTTTTCCACAAACTTCCAAAAACTCACGAAATGACTAATCACCAACTATACGAAACTTTCAATAAATATTGCCTTTTTCCAAAAGAAAATAAAAGATTAATAGTATACGAAACGGACTATGTATCCAACTTTTTAACATGCATGGATTAACAAGAATATTATATGAATTAGAGCTGCATATGCATTCCACTGGACTGCACGAACAGTACATTCAAGTGGAAGTCTAGTGTATGCGTTTTAGTGTTTTACGGTAGTTAAAGGAACCCAATTGTAGAACCTTTCTTTTAGGTCATTTCTTTTTCTTACTTTTTTTGATCGCTGGCCAACAAAAAAGAAAATATATTACTTTTCGTTTTGATCCCTTTTTAAATTATCTAACTTTTACAATTAGGCTTCTTTTACATCCTATATTATTTTAATGGACATCCAATCCACATCGTCGGGGGCAGTAATTATCTTCTAATGTACCTTTCAAAAAAAAATGAGTGAAGGGTTAATTAAGTAGTCTGTAATTGTTAATACCTTGAAACGAAGCTAGTTATAAAGCTTGAACAGTTTCACTGTTCTCTCCGTGAATTCCTCGATAGGTTACCTTTCCACTTAAACTCACAATTTGAAGTTGTTCTCTACATAACATTCTAATTAATTAATTGATCAATTTCAACACAATGTCGATTATTGCTTTAGATATACATCTACAAACTCGTTTAACTCTCTAGGTTAGCTATGGCCTATGACTTTAGTCAACACTATTTACTTTTTATCATCGGCTTAATATCATACATATACTATTCACGTTTTAACATCGCTTTAAGCTATACATTAGCAAAAACACTGCATTACTTCTCATTGCATAACTTAAAGTTGGCTACAAATTTTGATAAATTTGGGCCACCAAAGAGACCGGCCCAGTAGAGAATCTACACAATAAACAAAAGCTCTTGCCGTTTCGCGTTTTTATTTTAGCCATGTACGACACGCCGTTCAACGAGGGGAGCAGTGAAACGGCACGCGGTGCGTCTTCTAGAAGTTAAAAACGGCGGAGGAGAGAATGAAGCTTAAAAGAAAAATGTCCCACATCGGTTAAAAGAAACAAGGAAGGCTAGGAAAAGAGAGTATAAAAGGAAGAGTGGTGGCAATGATCAAATCACTTACCTGGACGGGGTCGACTCGTGATCAAGAAGGCGAGTGGCTTAGGCTAGTGACTTCCATTGCACATAATCGGAAGGGTGCTTAGCTTAAGGTCTTCCCAAGTGGAAGAGCCTACGTCATTATTTGTGGCAGCGGGGGTTTGCGTTCGCGCAGCCCCTAACCAAATTTCAGTCTTAATGTTTTGATTCGAGTAATCTCTGATTACTTCTATTTTGACTCGTGAGGCTTTTGAAAGCGTGGTTCAATGGGTTTTTCTCAGACTGTGTTGCAATGTCTTGATTTTGTGATTACAAAGCGGTGCTTAAAAGCTGACCTATAACGTGAGGTAGCTTAACAAGATTCTCTGATCGACTTCAAGATGAAAGCATACTATAGCTTAACAGCACCTATAGTATATAACCTACAATCAATTTCACCACTAACAAAGTACAATGAAATAGATACATTTTGGGTGTTTCATGACCTACAGACAGTTCATAAGTAACACTCATAATCTCTTTCTGTCTTCCGATTCTTTCTCCGGACAAAGCTTTTCTCCTTTATTTGTTCCCCATAAACAACAAATTCGTACAATTTCCCCGCGATAGAATATGGAGCTTCCTCGTTGATACCACAAGCAATATTTCACCATTATAAGCCGTCATCAAGAATTGCAGAGCTCAACAGCTCCCAAACAAACTCGCTCAGTCTCACCTTCTGCTTGTGATCCTCAGCTGAAAGAGACGCCTTTTCTGCATTCCTATCATCGTCAAAACCTTCATCAGTGATCAAAGTGTTTAAATTTGGTTCATGGAATCTCAAGTTCCCAAAAGTAAGGCCAACGATACACAATGTTTCATCTTAAAGATTACAAATTTCATTGAAGAAAGAGGATGACCCAATGAGCCAATCGGAAGTTCGAGAGCAAACACTTGAAATGATTCTTAGAAGATTTTTATCATCAGTGTTTTGAAATACCAACAAAATGCCAGATTCAACTAACAAGAGTGGAGCATTATTAGGTAGAGAAAATGATAGAGGAGGAAGCAAACCTTTCTGGTAAACTCTGAATTGATGTTTTCTTCACAGGACCAGTCTCTGGAGATATACAAGATTCGGAAGTGAAGAACCCATCAGCGATTGGTGAAATGAACGACGCTAACAATGGGTCAGCCGCTACATTAGATGATGACGAAGAAGATAGTTTACACGAAGATCCACCAAATAGGCTCTGAAAGTTTCCATCAGGAAACTCTCTCCTCAAGATCGATAACGTGGAATGTGACCCGCCTCTTCTTGATTTTCTTTTCCGCTGCATGTAATATCTCGTTAAGGCATATCACAACACAATGGAATGGCGAGTTAGAGAAATAATATTAGAGACGATCAATTGTTATCTGACAGAAAGAAAAAGGATATCTTGAATAAAAGGGTTATATGAGCAACCATGTCAACACCCACCCTAATCGCACAAACTGGACATACCTGCAATAACAATGTTTCACTAGCCATATCTAAACGCTAAACTACTATACCGAACAGCTAATTCTATTATTCCGTCATGCATCTCAGTATAAGATATGTTAATATTCCATATTTGTACTCACAGAGTTTCACTTGGCAGCTGCTTCTGCGTTACCCTCCAAGAAACACAGAAAACGCTCACTCTAGACTCTCATGTGACGCAAATACACATTTCTTTTTGCTTCGAATGTGATCAATAAATTGTTCTTAAAGAAAATGAAAAAATTTACCCCATTTTTGGCTTCCATAGGATGATCTTCATCTATGTGGCAGCAGAGAGACACGATATCAAAATAGTCAGAGCAGAAAGGGCAAGCAAACTCTTCCCTGAAATCTTCTTCTCCATCTATCTCTTCAAATCCTAAAAACGTATCTGCATCCCATAGCAATCCAACGACGCTATAATAAAACAAGGCGAATAATCGGAAATGCTATAACCTTACTCCAATGCAATGTTACAGTACATGAAAATTTTCCCTCTTCTAAGAACAAAACCTGAATTTTCTCATGTTCATAAACACTGAGCGTCGCGCATCACACAAGTGATTAAAATGCTATAAAGAATGCAATTTTGGATACATTTCATCCATTTTATCAGAAATCAAGCCGACAATCAACAGAAGATTGAAATTTCGTGTCGAAATCAAAGCCTACTTCATCAATCAGTCAAATAGAGAAGCCCATTTCCTTCACTTTCTCAGGTATCAAACAGAGCCTCAAGCCATAAAAATATAAGAAGACAAATGACGAAGTCTTCCAAACAAAATCGAAAAATTCCCGTAAAATTTTACTCACTTTTCAAACAAAATCAAGTATTCATAATTTGAAATACTATCAATTAACTTCCTTTAGCCATCAACTTTTAGCCAACGAAACAGATAATAGCCAAGAACAGAGGGGAGACAAAAAAAAAAATCCTTTAAACTCACCAGATCGTGACGGAAAAGCCAGCTGGTATCTCCTCGTAGCCGAAGCGAGTCGATCACTACATGAATCGGAATCCATTACTGACCAAACTAATCAATCAAAAGCCTGAAAAAATTCGATCTTTTATAACTTTTTTTCCTCAACAGATAGAAGAAATCGTGGAAATTGACAATCGATATAGGAAAGAAAAATCGATTCTTTCTGGCTTCGGAGTCTGATGATTGTCGTCTCAAACAATCCAAAGAAAATGGTAAGACAAATTACAAAGACATTCTGGGTCGGTTTTAGCAAAGTTTTTGTCTTTTTAAATTATTTTTTCTCCTCCTCGTTTTATTTATTTTGGGTAGAGAGTGAGAGACGCAGAAGACAAGTTCTCTCTATACTATAATTTCTTTAATTTCACTACCTACTTTAGTTATTTTAATATATTTTTAAAAATTAACTTTCAAATGATAGAATCCTTCGCGGAAAAATAGAAAAAAAAAAAGTTGGGGCCACTTATATAAATCTACAAATGTTTCTTCTAACTTTGTATTGCCTAGAAAAATTAGCAATATTGAGGCCCATTAAGATTCAGTATTTCAAAATTAAACCCACAATTGAATTATCTCATTCTGCTCAGTGTTCAGTAGCGTATAGCTAATGGATGGGATATTGTAGAGGGACTCTAAACACATGATCAAACTACTCATCTCTCCCCCAATATGATTTGGTGAAGGTTCTTCCTGCTACTGTATAATGAATGAACTACTTGTCTCTTGTTTCAGTGCTAATCGTTTGACGTCACTTGTTGATCGTTAAGCTTATATACATATAATTTTAAGGCAGCAGAATGAAGTTTTAGTCTTTTGGTTGTTGTTGTATCCCAACCTCACGTGACCAACTTTCATTGGCTTCATTGCTAAAATGTCGCAGTCACTGATAGCACACAAAGACAAGCACAACATTTCTCGCTTGTGACTTCTTCAACTCTTTATTAGTCTTAATTTACGATTTGCTTTTAGCTAATTTTTCATTAAACAAAGCTTTAACTTTCCGATTTGTATGTACGCCTGGGAGCTCACATTTCCGTCGGAGAAGTTTTAATCCCGCCGGCGATCGGCCGATCCTCCGAGCACTCGAACAGATTAAGAGGCATCTCGCGGGGGCAATTCGCGCTGTTTCGTTGCTTGTCTGTGATGAAACCGCGATCCTGTTCAGATCTATAGCTTCCGATCGGAGGGGAAGCGAGAATACCTAGATCTTGGTTACTGAGATTCTTCTAGTGTTTAAGATCTGGCTGATATGGCGACGAGGAATCGAACGCCGTTGTTCAGGAAGTATAGAAACACTCTGAGGAGCGTCCGTGCTCCAATGACGGATAAGATTTCGTTGCCGGGAGCTGCGAAATCCGGCGTAGGTCCGGTGATCGAGATGGCGAGCACATCTCTTTTGCATCCGAATCGCTCCTATGCTCCAGTCAGTACCGAAGATCCAGGGAATTCGAGGTACTTCTCTTCCTCTCTCTCTCCCTCTCCGCCATTGAAATGTTAGAGCTTGGTGATTCCATAAGAAATTCGTCACTTCACGTAGCTGCTAGTGTGAGTTAGCTTATACGAATTTTGAACTAAGTTGTTGATTAAGCAGAACATCGGTATCATCCTGATCAACAATGTTTCTTATTGATTTGGAATTAAACGCTCTAAAGAATCCATAGTGTTGTTTCAGCCTCTTATTGATTATTAGGAGAATACATATCTGTGGCCTATTTGTTAAAGTTGGAAATTTTGCTTCTTTCTTCAATGTACAGTAGAGGAACAATCACAGTGGGACTACCACCAGATTGGGTTGATGTCTCTGAGGAGATTTCAGTGAACATTCAGCGTGCAAGGACCAAAATGGCTGAACTGGGAAAGGCTCATGCCAAAGCGCTGATGCCCTCGTTTGGGGATGATAAAGAAGATCAACATCAAATCGAGTCCTTGACGCAAGAGATAACTTTCTTACTGAGGAAATCTGAGAAGCAACTTCAGAGGCTTTCTGCAGCTGGACCTTCTGAAGATTCAAATGTCAGGAAAAACGTGCAGGTTGGTATTTTCACTCGATGTGTCTCTTAAACGAGTGCCCTTTTGCTTTTTCTTCACAATCTAAACGAGTGTCTTTTTGTAACAGCGATCTCTTGCTACTGATCTCCAACACCTTTCTATGGAGCTCCGCAAGAAACAGTCTACATATTTGAAACGTTTGAGACTACAAAAGGAGGTACGCAGTGAAGCTCTGTACATTTGGCTTCGCTATTTGTGATGATGTAGTCGCTCCGTTTTGGAGTCTCTTTATTTTTCTGTTCTGAAGCTGCACTTCATTTCATAGTTTCTCTAGTTAGTTTTATACAATTTTAGGGAAACACTTACATTTGCCTTATATCTAAGAAGATTTGATTTTGTGATGTAACATCAGGACGGATCAGATTTAGAGATGAATCTGAACGGAAGCAGATCTAGAGCAGAAGATGATGACTTCGATGATATGGTATGACTCTATCATTGCAATCTACAACCCGTAGTACCGATTATGTATATGATCTGTAATTATGAAATATATGCATTTTATTTCAGTTATTTAGTGAGCATCAGATGAGCAAGATAAAAAAAAGCGAGGAAATATCGGTAGAGAGGGAGAAAGAGATACAACAGGTTAGTGTTTGCAACTCTTAATGCTCTTCATTGTTTACTTTTTTTCATATACAATCATAACCTTGTAACTTTCTTCTTGTTCTGTGTCATCTATAGGTTGTTGATTCCGTCAACGAGCTTGCTCAGATCATGAAGGATCTTTCCGCGCTTGTGATAGACCAGGTATAATAACACTATAACTGTCTAGCGTCTGAGTCACTGACTCGAGAAATATAATTCGAAAGCAAAACTTGTTGTGACAGGGTACGATAGTTGATCGGATTGACTATAATATCCAGAACGTTGCTAGTACAGTTGAAGATGGTCTCAAACAGCTGCAAAAGGTAAACCTTTTTTAAAATGACCAGAGTATATACCATCTCTCTCTCAACACTTCATGACATGAATGTTTAAGTGGAATCGCTTGTGAATTTACACAGGCAGAACGTACACAGAGAAATGGAGGTATGGTTATGTGTGCGTCTGTTCTTGTCATCCTCTGCTTCATCATGCTAGTACTCTTAATCCTCAAGGAGATTTTCTTGTGACCCAAGAGAAAGGATGATCCCTCATTCTTTAATTCTTTTATAATGGGAACATCACATTTTTGCGTCGCCGAGTGTTCTGTATCCACCAAATGGTCTGAAGATAAAGTCGATCTGTGTTTTCTCTCTTGCTCCTTCGCTTTGCTGCAGCGATTTTTGTTTTTTCCCTTTATATTTTACATTCTTATCTCACTGTATTATCAAAACATAGTTCTCTCCCGGGGTTTCACATTAGACAGTGTCACTATTGTATTGAGTGTTTGTAACTTGGATTTTGACGAGTTATAATGGTCTCTTTACATGTAAAGAAGATATTAAACTATGGGTGTTTGAGAATCTATGGAGAAATGACGTCATATAGAACTGTACGGTTTGTTCTAGAATACAAACTACGAAAGACCAATATTCTCATTACTATTCAAAGCAATGTAATCTCTAACCACGATTTTCAATTAGTGTACTGCACAGATGAGCTGAGTGTATGATTGCCAAGCCGCTTGTCCTGATTCATCAGAAAAATACCAAACAACATGATTTAGCTTTTATACGAGACTGACACTGACGCGGTACAAGCTCAAAGCTGGATCTCGACCTGACTCGTGAGGTGCACAGTTACCGACTAGATTTGAAATAATCTCGGATTCTCGACTAACCAACGGTGACAACACCGTCATATTCAAACTCAGGCGTAAGTAGGGATGGGGTAAGGGGAGTTTTGGCATAAAACCTAACTGGACTAAAACTAAACTAAATCAAATCAAAGTTGTTTGGTTTGAGTTTGATCAGTTTCTCTCAAACTAGACTAAACCAAACCAGACTTTGTTGTAAACCAAAATACCACCCCTGAATCGGCAATATACTGTGTTCTACCTACCCTCTCATGTGTAAGCCAAAAAGGCAAAAAACTAATAAAAAGGTTACCGAAAAATAGAGTATTTGTACCTCTTAGGGTCCACAGTACATCTCACCGAGAGTACCTGCGGGTGTTGGCATGTTTGCAAAGTTGTCAAGTGGGAAATATATCATGTCTTGTTTTCGTAGATCTTCCTCTTCTACTTCTTCTTCTCCTTCTTCAACCCAGTATGTTTCTAGAATCTTTACCGCCATTTCGTAGATGTCATTATTCTCATGAGATTGCAGGCTTTCGATTTTCTCCAGTCCCTCGGCCTCTTCTATCATCTGAGCATGGGGATTTACATGTGTTTGAGGGCATTGGTAAATTCCTTCCGCGTGTCTTGTGTTGCAAACTTCTCCCACCTTCAGTATCTTATCAAGTGCTTCTAAACAAAGCATGACGAGTTGAGTTTCTGAGGATGTAAGAAGATGGCACAAAGGTTTTATGCAGTCTTGATTTACGAGAAACCTGGCAGATTCGCAGATCATGTGTGAGGTTTGGAAAGAAACTGACCCACACACAATTCAGAAATACATACATAACATGCTGAAAACTCTACCAAGAAAAGTTGTAATAGACTCAATGGAATGAGAACATAAGATTTGGTTCTGCTGTACGAACTCTTTTCATGCCTCTATATTCAGACTACTGAATATCCCTTTTTGTCTATATAATTCTCAGGTTTGTAATAAGATTTCTTCCCGAATGGACAGTTGAACATCTAATGAAAAAAAAAATATAGTGATAAAATGTATTTTTTTATTCTACGTACAGGATTTGCCTGTAAGAGCCTCCAGCTATAGCGTTGCAGATAGCCCAAGCAGCTTCATTCTTGACATCGAGCTCAGAGTTTTGTAGCAGATTAAAAAGTGCAGGACAGATATCAGCATCAAATACAGCCTACCAAAGGAGATAAACAAGTGCAGACGTACATTGAGAGCAACATGTTGATTAGAAGCAGTTAAAAAGAGAAATTCAGATTTTATATTTCGACTAACCTGAATCTGTGATTGACAGCCAGCTGTGATATTGGAGACTGCCCAACATGCTTCCTTCCTGATGGTCTTGTTATAGGGTCCCTTAAGAAGATTTAACAAGCATGGGAGCGCTTGAAGATCAATTATATGCTGAAAATCGCAGAGATAAAAGTTCTGAGAACAACTTATATGATTCAAAACCAAATAGAAAAAAGCCAGTAACTGTAGAATACTCAGCAAAAAAAAAAGGAAAAAGAACAGGGATAAAATAAAAGAGCAGTTCTAATACAAATTTTCTCTGTGTAGCTGCATGTTTACCTGAGTTTGACTATCATTTCCAGTTACAATATTGCCAATGGCGCGAAGAGCGGGAGTGACAACTGAAGGCAAACGGTGGCTGTTCAGAGAGCAAAAAGCCATCAGAATCTATGACTCTGAATTGTCTTGGTTAGCGAAAATATGGAACACTTACACTGAAAGACCAATAAGTCGCGCACACACATTGGCTTCAATCACGGTTTGTATTTTTTCATTTGAACCGTCAGAGAGATACACCAGCGCCCAGCACGTGTAAGCCAAGAGTTCCTTGTCATCTAACCTAATGAGATGTGCAAGAGCTGGTAATGCAGCACTCACCTGTGGGCATTATGGTAATAAGTTATATGTGTGAAATAACACGACATTCATTAAATCCAATCAGAAAAAAATTTACTTAAAACACACAGACAATATTAGCAGGATCATTACGGTAGTGTGGATAAAAAAAAGTTAAGCTGATTACCAGCTCTCAAATATGCTGGTCCACAATATTGGGAGTACTAGAAATTGTCTATAATAAACATCATCAGTATGGCTCAAAATTTACCTGATCAAATGGAGGCTCAGGCTTTCCTCTGCAAAGATTAGATAAAGTCCAAGCGGCGTTTACAAGCATAGAAAGTTTGGCTCCATGGTTTAACTGCAACAGCAGAGAAGGTAGAGCTCCATGTCCAAGGACTATATCACGGCATCTAGGAGAGTCTCCAGAAATATTTCCTAATGCCCAGACAACCTGATTGTCCACGAATACAGCTTAGTTGCAACTGAAGAATGTGAGAGGAACAACAAACTCAACAAAACATATTAAAACTACCTCTATATTTAGTCTAAAGTTGTATCCTATGTAGTATATTTAATCTATTGATCTTTGTCATTTTTTTTCATCTTTCATCAATTGCTAACCATTTGAGAACCACATAGCATTATTCTGTGATGATCTATCACCATATAGTATACCTGCTCACGGACCCCGTCATATGGCGAGCTGAGAAGTCTTACTAGTATTGCAACAGCTCCATGATCAATCACCACTTCCGTGTTCTCAGATGTTCCAGATGCAATATTTGTTAAAGCCCAAGCCGCTTCAAACTATATTAATTGTCCCGTGAAACGAAAAAACATCGAGCTTGTGAAGCTAGTGATAAACCAGATTGAACGTACATGTGTATGGAAGCTAACCTGAAGCTGGGGAAAGTCATCCCACGTAAGGAACTCCACAAAGCGTGGAACCAAACCAGCTTGTATAACTTCTTCAACACGTACATTAAACATTTCTGCCAAAAAGAACATGTATATCATTAGAGAGCGCCAAAAGAAAATTGCTACAAGTTTACTTCATAGTAAAATACATTGCTATAGCCTCATGTAGCGATAGCAAGACATTACAGCACGGACATTATCATAACTTCTGTGTCTTCATTGCAGTCTGACATTAGAAATGGCAATAACGTTGCTAAAGGGCATGTAACTATCTCAACATTCGACATAAACAAGAATGGCTCCAAAAGCTTGTTTATGTTTTTAGCAACCGAAAACTGTTTGTAAACAAGTTAATGGGATGTCTCTCACCACCACAAAGTAGCGTTCTGATCTGAGTAGTAGCCTCAATCAACAGATCCCTCTTGTCAGACCAAATACGGCTTATCAACTGTAACGAATCAAACATACAAACTACTCAAAAAGAAGAAATTGATAATCTATACAAAATGTATATTCCCATCTGGAGAAATTCAAATACAACTATTATATTCCAGAATATGCAAAAGAAAACTCCAGATCAAACTAAATATGGCAAGTCTAGAATGGCTGATCATACTGGGAATTTCAAGCATAGACAGATTTTAATAGCAAGGAAGATCCTACAGAATTCAGGTCCCACCTACAAAAGCTATAGCTCATTCTGGTGATTCTAGCACTATATAATCATATTTCAGGACATGCAAATTCTTCATACACCAAAATCAACCATGAAACGACTCCGAGAAATTCAAAATGTCAGGACTGAATTTTGAAATTTATCATGAAATCCACATTATATAGCAATGAAAACTGGAGAATTCAAACATCAAAGTAAAATTCCGCAACGCAGCATTTCAAGAAGTCGGAACGCCCATCGTCCGACATTACGAACACCAAATTCGAATTACGAAATTTAAAGATACCAAAATCGATCGGAATTGAATAGATCATTCCACAAACCCTAAGCATGCATCTATGAATCACCAGTCATTAAAAACAATATGGCCATATTGCTAAGAGAAATTCAACTGCCAAAACTTATCAATCTCCAGATTTCATAACAAAGGTTGAAATATACCAACCGACCTTCTGGTCAAGAGAAACACCGGAGGGAGAATGTGGAAGAGCCTCGCGCCGCTTCTTAAGCAAGCTCTCCTCTCGCTTGGCTTTGCGGATCTCAACCATGTCGTCCTCTCTTCGCCGCCGTCCCCCAACTCCGTCAACCACCGCCTTGTACCCGCTCCTCCGTACTGACATCATCCAGCTCGTTGTTCCTCCCTTCATCTTCGGCCTCGCTTCGCCACCTGATTTCGACGGTTTTGTGCGACAAAAATCAAATTCTCCAGGAAATCAACGAGAGAGGCCCACGATATACGCTATAAAACAACTTCTAACTTTTGGGGTCAAAACAAATTTTTAAAACATTACGGGTACAAATTCGAAATCGTAAGACAACTTGAGGAGAACCAAGATAATTCGTTCCCGCCTAAAGTCCGCCGGTTCAGATATTAACATATGAAAAGGGGTTATTGGGAGTTAGATTTATGAAGATTTTAGTTGATTTTAAAAATCATAAATTTATCAAATTTTTAAGAGTTTTGTTGGATTTGTGAAATTTAGAGAGAGTTTTATGGATTTAAATAATCTGTTAAGAATTTTTTAATATGACAGATTTTGAGAATCCAAGGGATATATGTAGTATTTTGAGAATCATGATTTATGAATTAAATTATAAAGAATCATTATGCCAATAACACTAGATTATAACAGAATTATCTATTAAACTTTTTGAATAACAATGGATTTTGATTAGATTATAAAAATCATCATATCAATAACAACTGATTTTTATAATCTCTAAATGAATAACAGAGAAATCTATTAAGAATGTAAAAATCCACAAACCAATAACTATAGAATCTTAAACTTTAAAAATCTTTATAAATCAACTCTCTAATAACACCCCTCTAAGTATTGGGTTACAACATGGATATCTAATTAATTATTGGGTAATTGTACTTCTAAATTAGTTCAGATTTGAATTTGTTTATGCAAGGAGCCAAGTGGCACGGTGTTAACTAAAGCTTTGCTTGTTTAAAATATTTCACGTATAAAAATATTTTCAAATTGTAAATGATGAATCTAACGATTGGGTCAATACTATAGGACAAAAACAAAACGAACACTCTAGTTTTATGAAAGCGAGAGTAAAAAAATAAATTGAAATGTATCTCCTCTCATACTTGTTACAGTTTACAATAAATCAATTTTAGGAATTAGGGTTCACATATTTATCCATACTATTCAACTGTGTATATCTTAAAAACTATGTAAATGAATACGGATTTCATGCATCGCAAAAATAACTTTTAGAACTAATTAGAGCCTTAAAGGTGTATACATATATACATAATTACATACGCATTTGAAACTTCGTCTAAACTATGGCAGTCATGTACTTCCATGACTCTTTAGAAGCTTAAATCCTGAGTCTTGTGGATCTTGATTACACAGCTACATACACATAAGAAATCAAACTCAATACCATTCGTAAATGTATGTGTAAACTAGGAGGTTTGACAAGGCTAGGTATATATAGCAAACAAATATCATTCTGACTTCTGTGAAAAAGGGTATGAAACTTCAAGTTTACGAAGAGCAAACTGAATATTCTAAATAACTTTTCAAGTACAAGCGGCATCTTTAACGTGTCTAGATGCTTTTTTCGGCTGAATTTTGAGTTTCAAATGGAAATGGCCAGTAAGAGGAGATGGTACGAGGTGAATATGTGGAAATTACTTGAGGGACAAAGAGTGAGAGAATACATATATATGGGAGACTTGATAGCCTCCATTCAATAAACATGAACTGTGTTTGTTTTAATTTTTTTTTTTTTGAACTTTATGTTTGTGTTGGTTTTAGAGTTAAACGAATGAAAAACACAATGTGTCTTTATATTAATCTTTACGAGCATTCCTTTTTTTTCAGCATATAAATCCGATTCAGCAGAATCAGCACTCGCGGTTATCTACGAGACTGAATCATCAGTGCAATTGGTTCGGACCTTTACTCTATTAATAAAATGGAACCGTTTTGTTGAACCTTAACCTCAGAAAACAAAAAAAAAAAATCAATGAGAGCTAGGAAAGAAAAAGAAAGACCATATCTATTTAAGGTCAAGACTATGTGTGATATTTTGTATTGACCTTTATTGTTCGCTAAAAAGTTTTTTTTTTCTATTTTGGATCATTTTGTTATAACAATTTCTTTTTCTTTTCCACCACATATTGTGCCTCTCCCGAAATACACGGTTCAAATTTTAAAACCAAATACTATAGAATTCTATCATACCAGAATATAACAACATTTTAAAAAATAGAAGAAGAAAAAGAAAAAAAGAGGTAAAACCGAGATGGAGGAGTTCCAATCTCCTAAAGTACGATCTTACAAATCGTACGAAGGAGATCGGAACCTCCAACTGGTTAATCCTACTGATTTAAAACAAGTCAGAGGAATTTATGTTGTTAGAGAATCAAAGCGTAATCGATCTCCGATGACATCGGATCTATGGCGCAAGATTTCTTACAGGGACTTGCCTGTTAGACCCAGAAGATCTTCTCATTCAACATCATTAAAAGGTAACATTTACGAAAAAAAAACCATCATATGGATCTATAGGCTGCAACTAAATTTTGTATTTGCATTTGATTGCAAAATTTATTAACAATGATTCCGGTGGTGTAACAATAAACACACAATTTGCGATTAAAATAATCATTGCTGTATGATTTGATCAAACCTTGTTTTTCACAAATAATGAAATGGCGTTTATAATGTTTCTAACATTGTGGATATGTTTGTTTATAAATGTAATAATCGGAGGATGGTGGAACGATCCTGAGATAAAGAGAAAGAGACGAGTGGCGAAATACAAGCTATATTCAGCCGAAGGAAAAATGAAGACATCTTTGAGGAAGAGTTACAAATGGATTAAGGTCCAATGCTCGAAGATTATTCATGGAATATAGCTTTCTATACGGTCTATTATTTGTGTAGTAGTTTGACATAAAAAGACTAACAAACTCATGTATGTATTTAATTCAATTTATTTTATTTTATTCTGTTAATCGTGATCATTTTGTATTTTGATGACATTATATTCAATTTACCTTCCAAATCCAATAAATAACGTTGTTTTTATATGTCTAATTACTATTTGTTACCACAACTTTTTTCAAATGCGTTCCAAAACACCACAACTCTTTTTTAATGAAAGATAATTCCAAAGCTAAGGAAGTAGAACCAGTTTATACGAACGTTCAGATACTTTTACAAGAGTTTAGGAACTTTTCAAAACAAAAAGGGTATTTTTATAATATAATAGTATGTGTTAGAAGAAAAAAAAAAAAGAACGACACAAATTGACAGAATAATTGGTAGATAGAGGAATTATCAAATGCATGCATGGCTTTAAAATGAAATTATGGAATTTAAGAGTTGTGCCTAACCAAAGGCTATCTATGTGTGAGAATACAACGGCGACGTCGCAAATCTAGTATATATGATTAAACTATTTGATAAGTCAACAAAACCTGATTATAAATAGATCACTATCCCCATTGATTAGTATTACCCAAGTTTCTGAAAACGGAAAGAATCAATTAACTAAGTGTAAGAAAAAAAGAAAGCAAGAGGTACAGCAATGGCAAAGACTCTCAATTCCATCTGCTTCACCACTCTTTTGGTCGTCGTCTTGTTAATTTCCACCGGTAATTTCGATTTTAGTCTTTTCCAAAAATTTCATACATGCATGCAAAAAGTTATACATAGATAAACCAAGTAACATCGTTCTTTGATTATATATTTTCTTATTTAATCTCAACATAATCAAATATAATGTATGTATATATATATATATATACATCTGAATTGATGTTGGACATGTACAGAAATACCGAAGAGCGAGGCGACATGTAAGAAGTTTTTAGGCGAAGCCCCAGTTTACCCATGTAAAGAAAAAGCTTGTGAAGCCGTATGTTCGGAACATTACTACGACTCGTGTAAAGGAGAGTGTGAGAAGCATGACTACGAAGAGCATTGCCACTGCTACGGGAAATACTGAAATTTACAAGTAAACTCGTATCGAGTAACAAAAGAATAAGATCATATATCTCTATAGCGTAATGTAAGTGTGGTATGTTCGAACTAATGGTATGTGTGTGTAACAGTGTTAAGATATACTTTAAAGTAAAATAATGGGGCAAATCTAATGAGTGCTTCCCTCCTAACTCTATAAAACCTAAAAAGATCATGTTGTATGCTGTTTCCTTTTAATAATACAATTGCTTTTTTTGTGTGTTTTGTCTACGTAATTTACTTTGTATGTAAACGATTTAGATTAAACGATGATGTTGTTTTGTGTTTTGTTTTTTGTGTTTTGTTTGTGGTCTTCTCCTTCTCTGCTTTTGTAGAATCACCTCTAATATTTGCTCTTTTCTTTTTTTCCACGTACATTATAGCATTATGCTACCTAGCTATCTCGCTTTTTGTAAGAAAATCGTAATACAAATAGAAAGATACGTTTTTGATCCCAAAAAAAAAAGACAAATACGTTCAATTCAATTAAAAAAAATGTTTGATAGGAAATTATAGACTGTAAGAGCTGGTCCTTTTAAAGGCCATCTATCAATTAACTAGTTTTAAAGTCAACGATATTTTACTATAAATAGATTAGTATCACCTGAGTTTCTGAAAACAGAAAGAAACTATTAATTAGCCAAATAAGTGTAAAAGCTATAAAAATGGCAAAGACCCTCAATTCCATCTTCTTCACCTCTCTTCTGCTCGTTGTCTTGTTCATATCGGCCGGTAATCTCACTTCTAGTACTCTTTTTAAAAAAGTTCATATAAATGCATAAGTTTATACATATATGAATCAAGAAACATGCGTCTTTCAATATACAATATAGTAATCAGAATGAATGTTCGATATGTATTTAGAAATCCCCAAGAGCGAGGCGTCATGTACGAAGTTTTTAGGCGAAGCCATAGTGCCGTACCCATGTAAAGAGAGCGTTTGTGAAGCTCAATGCGCGGAGCATTACCACGAGTCATGTAGAGGAGAGTGTGAGGATCATGACCATGGAGTGCATTTGACAAATGACCATGAAGAGCATTGCCACTGCTATGGTCATTATTAAACTATCAAAGTTTACGAATAAACTCGTATCGAATTAAAAATTAAGAATGTGCGTGGTTTATTCGATTTAAGTTTCTGTCTGAGTTGTTTACTTTTTAATAAAATAGTACGTAGGACGAAGCTAATGACTGCTTCCCTCTACGTCTATTGTAAGTTCATGTTGAGGTTATTTCGTTTTAATAATAATAAATTTGTTTTATCTTTTAATTACGTAATCTCTAATTTATATATATATATATATGTAGGTTTGATTATTTCCTATAAGTGCTTGTTGTAAACATGTTATTTATTTAGTAATTCTTTGATTTCATTTTTTTAACATTAGAATTTTTAAGGGGAAAATATTGTTTCCCAAAGATATATTTTGAATTTTGAATTACAAAAATTGGTATGATATTTTATAATTTATCTTCCTTTTTCGGTCACGATTCTCTAAATTATCTATTAAAATAAACGAAACAAGTAAAATTAGTTATTGCATAATTTATTTAACACATGTGAAAAAGTGCGAAATATCCAGTTTTGTTTAACGAGTGGTCTATCCACGAACACATGACGATTACATGCTAGCTTGACTGTCGCATTGATAAATAAACATATTTATTTGAGTTTTATTATCTTGAATAGAATATACGCCGATCGACACTACGACATTAAAAAAAAAGACACTACGACATTATTGGTGATGATAAACTTCTTAGTCTGCACAATGGATTTTATACGTCGTCGTTTACTAAATAAAATCATGATTAAAACTATAAAATGTCATACAAAAATGAAGTAAGTAAGGTTCATTTAAGAATGATTGAGGCAACCATTCCTATCCAAAGATATTTCCAATCTAGCAAACTACTGCCATGCATTGTGATTGCTTTTCTACACTAGTTTCGATAATTACTTCTTTCCCAAGCAGTATATATGTAAGTTTCAGCCTAACGGAAATAAACAAATGAAAATTTAAAATATTTGTATATTCATGCACTACTTTTTGTATTTGTTTTCCAGATATTATTATAAAACTATAATTTTTTAACAAAAGAGTCTACTTTTTAATAGACAAACAAAAGGGGAGAAAGATTTGACTTTAATGAGACCTTCCCTAAGCATCAAGTGGCCAATTTGGACATGGCCCGAGCTATATAGCTATTAAAGGGACCAAAATGATCTCTGTAGATTTAGCCATTTAGGGAAATATCCGTAGGAAAACTAAAGTACTGGTTGATTATACAGTTGAATTTAAATGTTTGCCGCCAATATAAATATAAGATTGGGACCTGGCTTTTTTTGAAAATTTTTGTTTGACCTTTTGCAACCCATACAGCCAAGCCATACTCGTTAGTCCTGCTTAAAATATCTTTACCATAATATCTAAATAGTCATTCATCTAGACTTTTTTGTATTACATGTAAAGCCCTCACCTTTATTTGTAAGGAAAACAGCTTGCAGTTTCTACAAAAGAGAAAAAATGAAGAAACTATTTGTTAAATCCCCGAATCAAACAAATCCTAATTTCACTTCCACAAAAAAGTAGAAAATGTTCAGGACTGAGACCGAAGTAATAAGTTTGACTTCGATCCACAGATAGAGAGATTAAAGGCTTCTTGTTCTCACCAATCAATTTAACCGGCCTATGATTGAACCGGAGGGAGGTCGATAATTCCGGTCTGGAAGATCTTAAACTATGTTTGGAAAAAAAAAGAGTTGGGCCTGAAAGCCCAGCAATTGGAAAATAAAACGGCAACGTTGCGAAAATGGCGGGAAAACCTAGCCTGAGGTTTATTGCCCGGAAGTCTCTAAAATTTTAGCAGATTTTATTTACTGTAATTCTTCTAATTGCCGCCGGGGAAATATCACTGCTTCTGTTGCCGGAGTTGAAAACCCGTATTTGAAGATGAAGGGTCAGGATCTCGAATTGGAGAAAGCTCGATTGCTGAGCCTAGCTACCAAACTCGGATTCGATAAAGATTCTTCGAAGAAATGCTTGGATCGATTCGTCGCTCTTTACGGTACCAAATTCGAATCCAGATTTCAATATTTGGCACTAGTACGGTTTTTCCGACTGGGGTTATCTTCTGCATCTGAATCTGATTTTTAATTGCCGAAAGGTGATGATGGTCGGGATTTCATCACTGTTGAATTATGTGGAGATGATTTTCTTGCGGCGTTAGCTGATTTCGAGAACGGATCCGAGGAATGGGATGACATACAGGCTCTAGAGTCTGAAGCTCAAGGAACGTTGGCTGAAATGTTTTACAAAGCTAACCCTAGTGATAACGGATTCGAGACTGATGGTGGTGATGATGATGATGATTCAAGAGTCGATGTTCATGTCACTGAAGGTTCTCATGAGCCAAAGAAAAACCCGCAAGATATGGAGCTGGATAATGATTTGGAACTTCCAAGGAGATCGCAGACAGGCTCCAGAAATCACTCTTTGAGATCTATGGTAAGATTCTTAACATTGCAGTTACTGGTTTCATGGTTTTTTGGAAGAAAGAGAAAACAAGTTTTTTTTTGTTTGCCCGTTTGGCAAAGACTCCCTCATTCACTTGCAGTCCACTGATAGATGTCTCTATGTTTCCAAGCACCCTGTACCCGTGTGAAAAAAGAAAATTTCATGGTGGACTCATTTAACATATTGTCTTTGGTTGTGAATGCAAGCTGAAACTGAAATAAATCTGTATATCTGAGGTCAATACTTTTGTAAGTTTGCTTTGATCTCATTGAATCTTGTTGGTCCTCATAAACCAATTTTATTTTGTGGATAAACAAAACATATGGTGAGAAGTGTGGGGTTTAATGGGCTGCGAAAGAACAGCTTTTATCACAAAGACTCTGCTTTTTCATTCATTTGGGTTGGGTGCCTATGATTAAATTCAAAGATTTCTATTTTGGCTGTCCTTCGACAGTTTCTGGGTTCGCTATCTCTCATATATCTTGAACTACCTTCTTTTTTAAAATGAAACTTATGAATTGCTCTACTTTGAAGGAATATTCCATGGAAGATTCAGTTTCAACAGTTTCAGGCAGAAAACCTTCGGCAGAGATATCAGAAAAGGACCATGAAATTCCAAGTTACGAAGAGTTGCAGTCGTTGGATGATCTGGAATTTGCAAACTTGGTGATTTTTGGGAACAAGGCGTTTCGGCCCCTGCAGCATCAAGCATGTAGAGCATATATGGAAAAGAAGGATTGCTTTGTCCTAATGCCAACGGGAGGGGGAAAAAGTTTATGTTACCAGGTCACGATCCCTTACCTCTACATCTAGGCTCCTGAAGGCTTGGATTCGTTTAGGAGTAGTTAGTCCAATAACCATTAGCTTATATTTCCACAGGATCCATAGTAAATTTCTCGTCTTTTTTATTTGTTTTACAGCTTCCTGCAACACTAAAAGCTGGAGTTACCATAGTTATATCTCCTCTGTTATCCCTCATCCAGGATCAGATAGTTGCACTGAACCTTAAGCTCGGAGTACCAGCGACTTTTTTGAACTCTCAGCAAACATCTTCCCAAGCAGCAGTTGTATTACAAGAGCTCAGGTGAATATCATCTCTCCGTTTCTTTCATTTTCACAATATCCAAGTATCTCTGACAGGCATTATTTATTCATCAATTTAATCTAATGGAGATATAACCATCTATATTGTTTTAATAAGCTTATATGTGCACTGACATTTTGCTTGCAGAAGAGACAAACCGTCATGTAAACTCTTATACGTGACACCTGAGAAAATCGCTGGGAGTTCTTCCTTTTTGGAGACACTAAGATGCTTAGACCGCAAGGTAGCTTGTTGAGTTTTTATTATTGCTATTGCAGAATTGATATCAAAAAGTTTCCAGATCTAAGAAAACGACTAAACATCCTCTCTATTAACAGGGCCTGCTCGCGGGTTTTGTGGTTGATGAGGCTCACTGCGTGAGGTACAGTAACTTTATGCCCTTCTCTTACACATTATAACTTTGTGATCTACATTAATGTTCTCTGATTATTCACCATCACCAACTTAACATCAAAACTAGTTTTTTGGCTCCGACCTTAGGAAAATTTCCTCGAAGTTCAATTATATCTTCAAAATACTTATCTGGTAAACATGTTATAACATTCTGGTTGAGCATGTTGGAATCTAGTGGGTGTCAGTAGCTTCATTTTATTAGAATAGGTCAACAAGCTGATCAAAAAGTTAAAACTTTCGGCTTCTGTACTTAGCGTTCTGCAGCAGAAAAACTGACTGTTCAGTTTTGGGGTGTCTGCATCCAGTATCTGACTATCAAAACTCCCTTTTAAGTGCTGGCTTGTCATGGTCATAGTCATTTTTTTGGTACTGACTAAAGCTAGTGTTTTTACCTTTTTTTTTCCAGCCAATGGGGACATGACTTCCGGCCAGACTACAGAGAACTTGGATGTCTTAAGCAGAACTTTCCCCAAGTTCCTGTGATGGCTCTTACAGCAACGGCAACTGAATCAGTCTGTCAGGTGATAAGTATCAACATGATAAGATCCTCTTGAACTTGGGAACAGGTTTAAGAGCTCTGAGGATTCCCATTGCTCTGATTCTCAATTTAGCTTCAGAAAACAATCTTACTTTAACATATTTTGTGATTCCTCATGATCTGAACACCGCTTTATCGCCATTTTGATTCTGACAGGACGTACTAAAAAGTCTGAGAATTCCCAGGGCTCAGGTTCTAAAGATGAGCTTTGACAGAACCAATTTGAAGTACGAGGTGATCAACAAGACCAAGGAGCCACTGAAACAGCTGCAAGAGCTGCTAAGAGATCGGTTCAAGGATCAGTCTGGGATCGTTTACTGTCTCTCCAAAAGCGAATGTGTCGATGTTGCAAAGTTTCTGAACGAGAAATGCAAGGTGAAAACCGTTTATTACCACGCTGGTATGCCCGCCAAGCAGAGAGTTGATGTTCAGAGGAAATGGCAAACCGGGGAAGTTCGGATTGTTTGTGCAACCATTGCATTTGGGATGGGGATAGACAAAGCAGATGTGGTAAGTCAAGCCTGTTCATAGTTGTTGCCGCCTTTTTGCTACCAATTTTCTGCCATTTTCCTCTGTTTTATTCCTCGTTTTTGGTGCAGCGCTTCGTTATACACAACACCTTGTCGAAAGCGATAGAAAGCTACTACCAAGAGTCAGGGAGAGCAGGAAGGGACGGGCTTCAAGCGCAGTGCATTTGCTTGTACCAGAAGAAAGATTTTAGCAGAGTCGTCTGCATGCTGCGCAACGGACAAGGTAGAAACATGGATAGATTCAAATCAGCCATGGCTCAGGCCAAGAAGATGCAGCAATACTGTGAACTCAAGGTAATATCGTTCTCAAAATTGAAAAAGAACGCTGTGTTAGTTAACCCTTTGTATATATTTTGAAGATTTTACTTTAATAAGTCGTAATTTATAAATGTTTCAGACAGAATGCAGAAGACAGATGTTACTAGAGTACTTTGGAGAGTCATTCGAGCCAAGGATCTGTAAAAGCAGTTCAAATCCTTGTGATAATTGTGAAAAGAGCTAAATTAATCTTAATAAGATCTTCGATGACTTAACCTGTCATGGATGTATAATTTTGTTCACATGACGAGAGTTAAATAGTAAATCAAGTTTTGATGTAGTAGTAGATTTTTTTTTTTTTGGTTCTTTCCCTTATGATACATTGAAAGTTCGAGTATTTCCAAGGTTTTGTTCTCATTGTAGTCTCTTAATGTTATATTTTTGGTTTTAACGACTTACATGTTGTAGAAGAATGATTTCTACCCAAAGAAACGACTTAAAAAATGAACTATAGAAACAAAATTTCTTATTAAAAATTCAGATACTGGATTTGAGTTTTTCTTCTTCTTTGGGTTGTAGTTATCCTCTCTTTTGCTGGTGAAACATAAAATGAAGTTAATAGAAAAGTCGAGCGAAATCCCTAGCAATGTAACACATTTCGATAAGCTTCTCACTGCGATGCAGAACAAAAGGCGGCTCATTAGAAGGTCCATCGAACTGATCTTTGCATAAATACGCATAATCATGCGCTTTAGAAGCAGCGTGAAATGCTAACTGGAAAGAGCTATTTCGCAAAAACTCTTTAGCTTCCTCAAGATGTTTGATCGTTATGCCATAACTATTCGCACATGACTCGTAAGCGTTCTTGAGCTGCTTATCATTACCTGAGCCTCTTGCTAAGTCGTTCATCAATGCTAGGTTTTTCAGACCAAATGCACGAGTTTTATCGACTGTGAGCTCGATAAGGCCATGAATGTTCGTAGAGGTCGTTCTGTGATCTGCGGTTAGCCATCTGACGCAAAAGCGATGACTGTGAATTGTTGATTGTGAGCAGAGTTTGATGAGGAGGACTTTTGTGACGATGTCTGTGGGAGCAAATGAAGAAGACGAAGGGACGATGATTAGGATCAGAAGAAGAAGAAGAAGGGGGATGGGATATGTGTTTCTTGTGATGCAAGAAATACCCATTGCTTGCCTTAGATAAATGTTAAAATCTGTATGATGTTTTAGTGTTGTTGTATGAATGACTAATCTTTCTATATATACTGTTTTTCTTGTGGAATTGCAACTCCTGTTTTAATGAATTGTTCTCCCAATTTATTATGCAGATAAAACTGTTTGAAGAATGAATGCGTTATTAATTAATTTTGTTAAGAATACATAAGTTTATGTTTTTGTGCATTGGTTAGAGAAGCAATTGCATTGACCGCTAAACGTTATGCTTTTGTTGTTGTTTTCTACTTATAAAGGATACTTAACGCCATAATTAAGATAAGTTTCTTAATGTGTCACATAGTAGATGAATGTTAAAACACATATAGTTCAATAATAATACCATTTGATGTTTTATATTTGTTCGTTGGGCCTAACCGCACAATGCGCACATATTTTCTAATTGTTTTTTTTTCCCACCATAAGAAGTGTTTTCAAACTTTATTTGTCAAAAGAAACCAATATTATCGAAAAGTGTAAACCACATATCTTAATCACATATATATATATATATATTTTTTTTTTTTTTTGGTATGATTAATCACATATTTTTTAATCCACTGTAAATATATTGCTTCGGAAACGAATTAGAAAAATGTCTAATAATAGAACAACACAAAGAAAAACGTGTATTCAAAACTAGCAAAGCACACATGTATATATATAAAACGATAAACAAGAAAACAAGTTAACAAAACAAAAAACATGAGAAAAACATCTAGAAAGAAAATAATGAAAAATCTTTCAATATTTCTATTTGTTTTCATCCTTTGCATCAATCTATTTGAAGCGAGAACGACAACAATCATAATCAAGAACCGCCTTTCACAAAAAAAGATGGCTCAAGGTACATTGTGACGATAGAAGAAAGAGTGCCATAAAAAAAATACAGGATTTTGGTGTCCATTATCTGAGACCGGGCGGAAAAGATTACCAATTCAGTGTCGTCGATAACGTCTATCTACCGCTCTTTATCGTGTGTAGAGTGTACAAAGGAGCTGATTATAAGATCTCTGCGGAGTTTCTCGGCTATCGACAGGGCCCTGCAACAAAGCCTCACCATGGCACGTATGTTAACGAAGCTAGAGATGATGCGATTTATTACGGTCCTCTTACGAGTCCTCCATTAATGAAGGGAGTTGGTTGGATCATAAATAAAATATAGAGATCCTTAATAGAGATCTCGCTTGTGTTATCGAAAATTTAAAACATATATACTATTAATTTTAACATCATTGGTTTAATAATATACTTGTAAAAATCACTGATATACTTATAAGTTATAAATATTATTGTAACAAATCATTTTTATATATTTCATTGAATTTTCAAATTTCTGTTAGTATTTCCAATATATAGAACTTGTATATCGCTAGTGTTTAATCTTTTAGTTACATGAGTTTTGATAATTTTTATCATTTCTGGAATAAAAAATGATGAAGACGATTTTAGATCTATAACCATTAGTTTTTTATAATACCCTCTGTTTAAGCAGTTAAGGTTGAGAGAATTTAAAATAAATAAAAAAGTTTAAAGTTAGAGAAAATCGATTTAGTTAAATATATATATATATATATATATCATTATACTCCAACAGATGATTACGTTCAGTACTTAATTGATGTTCGAATGTTTTCCAACAGAGGACAGAAGATAAGTTTCTTTTCTCACTAGTGGTGATTCGATCGATATATAACAATATATTGTGATTTAAAGAATTAAATTTGTTTTAGATTTGGAAGTTTAAACGACTGCATAATGTAGTCATTTCGTTTGCGCAATTGGTTTGTTCCTTCATCTTCAAATCAATGTACAATCGATTTTCTCTTGCAATAACATTAAAATCCGTATCTGACTATCTGTTCACCAACACAAAATTCATCATATCGACCAAAAAGTCTTTTTTTTTTTTTTTACAGAAAACAATGACACATTTAATTTCCAGAGGTGGAGAGAGATTAATTCAAAGTCTCTCTCTTCTTGTCACATCAATTCACACTCTGCATCTGTTTATTTTTTTATACGAGCGCTCTCTCCGCTGCTTCTTCTTTAGGTCTGTACTCAAACCCAAATCCCAAAATCCCAAATTTCCAAATCCCAAATCGTAAATTGTATCCGTTTTCTTCGTCCTCACTCTCTTTACCATTCTTGTTCCTCTGACCCATTTCTAAAAAAAACTCAATTTTTCGTTCTTTCCACTGATTTGTTTCTCTCGTCGTGCTTTTCTTCTTTACCCATTTGGGTTCAGGTAGGTTTGAGAAATTTTCAGTGAGAGAGAGGGAGAGAAAAGTGAAAGGCTTTCATTGGTTTTTAGGGTTTCAGTGTTCAGCTTCACAGATTTTTCTCATCACGCTTGGATTTTGGCCCAATTTTGCTCGACACTTCTGGGTTTTCTTCTCCGAGCCAACATCTTCCTGTGAACGTTTTAGAAACTATCGAATGCGGTACCCTTCTACGCATTTATGAGTTTTTTTTTTTGTTTTACTTTTGGTCTGATGAATCATTTGATTTGTCTGTATTCCTGTTTTATCCGGTTACTGTCCAAAATTTAGTCCTTTTGTCCTCATCATTGAAAAACTTAATAGATAATCAATCTGAAATAGTTGGCTGAGCTCTGAAATACTTAAGAGTCAAAATCCAATGTCAAGTATGATAATCATGCATTCCGTACAAGTGATTCAATTGTTGTGATCTGTAGATGATAGAAACGGAGGCTATTGAGGGGAAACGAACGAAAGGAGGGTTCCTAAATCTGTTTGATTGGCCTGGTAAATCCCGGAAGAAGCTCTTCTCCTCTACCATCACCTTAGAACCCTCCGGTAATGTCTGCAAAACAAAAATACTATATGTGTTCTTACCAAATGTCTGGTATAGGTTATAGAAAATGGTTCCTTTTGCTGAAGCCCTTTGTTGAATTCTCGTCATGCTTTTTGATTCAATTTTTTCTATGTCGTAAAAATGACTTCTTGTGTGGATGAATCGAAGATAATGCATTTTTTCTTTGGGCTCTTGTTCAATAAACTCAAAGGTCTTGTCCTCTTTGTTTGTATCAGAAGCATCAAAGCAAGAGAAACAAAATACTCAAAACCCCTCAAAGTCATGGCACTCTCCGGTAAGGCTTCTCAGTACCATTTTTTCCCCTCTTCTTTTGAACTTAGTGAATGACAGTAACCAATAGTCTTTGATCTGTTTTTTTTTTTCTTTAGAAGATTGATGAGATTGGAAAGAATTCGACTTACAATCCGAGAAGCGACTCGAGTTGTTCGACATCCACTGTTACTAGTGATGACGGACAAGGTTCAAGAGCCCCGAGTGTAGTCGGGAGGCTCATGGGTTTAGAGTCTCTACCTGTGTCAAATTCCCTGAAACCTCGGTCAAATTCTGATTTTGATCCATTCTTCCTCAGATCTTCACGCAAGGCAAGTACATGGGATGCCTATGAGAATTTGGGTTATGTAAATCTCCGCACTGACTATGATGGTATTTCTTGGGACCATTTGGATTCGAGAACGAATAACGAGCGTACCCGGCCTATTGACCGCTTTCAAACAGAGACGTTACCTCCACGGTCAGCTAAACCAATCTCTGTCACTCACAGTAGGCTTTTGTCACCTATCCGGAGTCCTGGCTATGTTCAGTCCAGAAATCCTGCTTATGTAATGGAAGCAGCTTCGAGAGTGATTGAGCCTAGTCCTCTGATAGCTGCTAAGCCAAGGTTTTCACCATCTGATTCTTCTTCATCGTTTCCAATGAGGATCAGAGATCTGAAGGAGAAACTAGAAGCTTCACACAGAGGACCAAGCCCTCAAATCTCTAATGGTACCCGCAACAATAAGTATTCAAGAGGAAAGCACGACGATAAGAGAACTACATCATCACTCAAGACACAGGAGACAAATACGTTATTGGGTAAAACCAGTTTTGATGGTTTGAAGGGTAAAGTGAAGCCGCCTTCTGTATCTGCGCACGCAAAGGCCAATACTATTCATAAGCAAAACAGCTCAACGACCTCAAGTGGCAACAGAGGCCAGAAGGAGAAGATGGACACTAAGAACCGTGTGATAAAAAATGGTCTCAAAGAATCTTCTGCTAGCACTGGGAAAACTGTGGTCAAGCCAAATAACCAGAAACAGAACCAATTCGCTGTGACGTCTGTTTCAAACCAGAAAGGCAGCAAAGTGATGAACAAAGTTGTAAACAAGGTTTTGGTAGAAAGCGGAACTACATCTAAAAAGCCTGGTTTTACAGCAACATCGGCGGAAAAAAACTCTACTTTACCTTTCTCCCGCAAAAAGAATCTTCCCCGCAACAAAAAACCGCCAAGTGGTGTCCAAGAACCCGGAAATATCAACGATAAACGGATCAAAAGGAGTGAAAAGTTGATAAAATGTAACATCACCGTTGATGGCCGGTTGAAGACAGAGGAAGATGATCGGAAGAAGGACATGGATGTGATTTCGTTCACTTTCTCATCCCCGATCAAGGGTATATCATCGGATTCACGATCCTCCACTAAAAAGACAGATCAAGATAGACAGTGTGCGCTTAGTTTCAGTGCGATCGACGGTGATTCTCTAAACATTCTGTTGGAACAAAAGCTCGGGGAGCTAACCTCTAAGATTGAGTCATCTAGCAGTAGCCTTACCCAAGAAGAAGAGTCTTCGTGTTCCATTTCAAAGGATTGGGTGAATGGGACGATATCATTGCCATCAGATGATCTGGATAAAGTTTCATCAGAGAGCGAATCTGTTTCTGACTCTACTTCATTCTACAATAACCGAAAATTCCAGGTTAGTCTGATACTGTTTCTTTTAGTCGTTATATTTGTATTACCATAATGTTTTCCGACCAAGTTACTGAGAAATTTTCATATTTTCATTTGATGCAGGTAGAAGAGCAGGAAGTTAACAGCTTCAGCAATGTAACAGAAGCGGAGGATCTCCAGATATCCTGGAGCGAGAGTATCTCAAGTTCACACAATGAACCTCACCATGAGATTGAAGAAAGAGAACTCTCAGTAGCAGAAGCTGAAGAAGGCTATGACTGGGAGCTCGAGTACATAAACGAGATCATAGCCTCTGGGCAACTGATGGTTAAAGAAATCTCCTTGGGGGTGGCTACTGATATATTACCTTTCAACCTTTTCGATGAACTTGAAGGTAAGAGAGATGCACGGGGCAAGATCGAGAGAATGACGCTGTTTGAATCTGTGAATCAGTGCTTAACACTCAAATGCGAGAAGATGTTCATGGGAAGCTACAGAGGATTGCTGGGGAAAGAAGGGGTTTTGTTTGAAAGGAAAGAGATTTTAGCTGAAAAAGTGAAGAAAGAGATTGAGGGATTGAAAAAGATGAGAGAGATGATGATGGATGAGCTCGTTGACAATGACATGAGTAGTTTCGAAGGGAAATGGCTTGATTACGAGAGAGAGAGTTACGAAGAAGCAGTTGAGATTGAAGAAGAGATTTTTTCTGAATTAGTTGATGACTTAGTTATTGATCTTCTCTTGTGTTTCTAACAAAGCAATCTTCTTCATGTTTGTCCAATTTCACACAATGATTTGTTGTTTCTATGTGTTTGTTAAGCATGATTAGAAAGAGAAGCATTCTTTGAATATCTCTCACAGATGGCAACTAGTATAAGAAAATAAATTTTATATCCAAACGGCATGGAGTATAAAAAAATTAAAGCGAAACGGGAAGGCGTTTCTGTGAAAGTGTGATTAAAAATTTTAAAGGGGGGGCGTTCCGAGAATCGAACTCGGGACCTCTCGCACCCGAAGCGAGAATCATACCACTAGACCAAACGCCCTAGTCGTTTGCTACTTAGCACCGTTAAACTAATTATTATCGTGAAAGAAATTGCCGTCTTTGTGCGGTGGGTCTGACTCTATTGTTCTTCAGGGACCGGAAAAAATTGGGTCGAATTTATATTCACATCAGTGTATCCTCTCCTTCCTCAAACCTTTTACCTTTGTGTTCTACAATGGCTTCTAGCAACACCGTAAGCATACGCTTGATCCTATGGTTCTCTCTTGCTACTTTGGGTTATGGGTAACGACGATTCGATTCTGAGTTTCGATTTGTGTTTTGCTTCGATTTTGTAGACTACCACTGGGGTTGATAACACGTTCAGAAAGAAGTTCGATACGGAAGAGTATCGGGAACGAGCACGTGAACGCGAAAACAAGGTTTGGTTTCTCCAACAAGAATATTATTTTTCAATCTCTAATTTGTTCAAGTTTCAGTTTTGAAAACGGGTTTTCTTCTCTTCTCGATGCAGGAGTCGGACCGGTCTAAGTCTCGGTGTAAGGCTACTTCTTTGATTTGGCTTATGAAAAAAAAGTTAAAATTTTTGAAATCTATGATGTCATTAACTAGGGTTGTTGTTGCAGCCAAAGGCCCTCCTGTGCAAAGAGCACCTTTGAAGCATAGAGATTATCATGTAGACCTGGAATCTCGTCTGGGGAAGACACAGGTGACTTTATCTCTCTTAATAACCCTTTTTTTTTTTCGGCTCTTAATAACCCTTTTATTTTTAGTGGTATTCGTATATGATGGCACCATTTGGATTGAATAGAAACTTGCAAGCTTAGCTTTGGCTTATCTCCTAACAAAGAGAATTAAGGAAGTAAAATTTGTCCATTTGTTCTTGGATGAGCGAGTCTGCTACTCAGCTGCGTCACGGATGATGTTCTATCTGGGTCTCTTTTACATGAGGAATCCACTTTAAAGCTTGCACATTTGGTTTATGGATCGATCGATCCTTTTTAAGAGTACCTGATAATACATAGTAGCTGGTGTGCTTTATTGGGTAAAGTTCTTGTGTTCCCTGAAAAACAGATGAAGGTTGGGGAATGATTACCTATATATCATGTTATTGTTTTGATGTTTGGACGGCATTGATGTTTCAACTAGTTATTGCACGAGTGTTTTTTATATATGAGCTGAATCAATATTAGGTTGTTTGATATCAGTTTAGTCCTTGTATTCCTTTTGATATGGCAATTTTGTCCAAGGGTCCTTGATAATCTGATGTTCTTTTGCTCATATTACCAGGTTGTTACACCGGTAGCGCCTCTAAGTCAGCAGGTAATGGCTGTTTCTAGGTTTACTCGCAAATATGACCTTAAGAAAACACTTGTTGTTACACGGGTATCTGCTAATGCTCTTTGTCTTCCCACAGGCCGGTTATTTCTGTCGCGTTTGTGAATGTGTTGTTAAAGATTCGGCAAACTACTTGGATCACATAAATGGGAAAAAACGTACGTGGTGACCCTTGACCCTTTAATCTGCTCTTTACTCACCATATTTCTAACAAGTCAAACGAAAGAAATCAAATTCAGTTTGAAGCCATTAAATTGTTGGATGGAATATTCAGTTTGTTTGCAAAATGTAATGAACTAGACGGTTTTGTTTATGTTTCTCGCAGATCAAAGGGCGTTGGGAATGTCTATGCGGGTGGAGAGATCCTCTCTTGAACAAGTACATTTTTTTCTCCCAGGCACTATGTACTTAAATGCTTTCATGGTGTTTTGCATATGACTGAATCTGAGACAAAAGTGCTTATGGTTTGAATGCATTAGGTCCAGGAGCGGTTCGAGGTGTTAAAGAAGCGTAAAACGCCTGGAACTTTCACAGAACAAGGTAAGACCTCTGAGAGCACCCATCTCTTAGTTACACGGAGTCTGATGTTTCATCAGAAAACAGAAACTATTCTCTAATGCATAGTAGATTTCGGATATCTGAATTTGCTCATGATATGGGAATAGACTTGGACGAACGGATCCGGAAACAGCAAGAAGAAGAGGAAGAACTAAAACGGCAGCGGCGGGAGAAAAAGAAAGAGAAGAAGGCAAGTTTCAATAGATAAGATGTCTTCTTGAGCTCACTATTTTTTTGTTTTTTCTTTGATTGGCCATTATTATGATTTTCTTTTGGAAATCTGACTTGTGGTTTTTCAAAATTTATTTTTCCAGAAAGGGAAGGTGATGGAAGAGGAGCCTGAAATGGATCCCGAGGTTGCAGAGATGATGGGGTTTGGGGGATTCGGATCTTCCAAAAAATCATGAGGAGCATCATCATTTGATCATTTGTGTCTTTATGTTGTAAAACGTTTTTGATCCAAAGTTTGATACTTTGTAATCTATCATTTCATAATGAGATCGTTTCATTGTGCCTTACAAAAGGAGAAATAGTTTTGTTTAAATTTTTCTCTTTAGAAGCTTTGACGAAAGCGTTACAGTTTACATTGTGCCTTAAGACGGATTTTTTTATGTTTTTCTGTTATGTTTTTATTTATTTTGGCTTTTCTAGTACCATTAAAGAAGAGTTGACTATTAGTTTACTACAAAGGAGAAAAGGGTTTTAGAGCAGAGCCGAGTCAGCTCACCGTCGAGTTGGGAACCAGACACACGGCGATGGAGACCGAGACTAAAGTAGTCGAGACAGAGCATGATCTGGCGTCTAACACAACTTTCAAATCAACGGTTAGTTTATTATCTTACCGCTTAGAGAAGGAAATTCCGAAACTCATCTTTGGATCTACTTTCACGTATGTTTTATCTATCCAACCAATCAAAACATGATAAGATGATGTATTGTTTTTGTTTAAGGAGTTAATTTTTTGTTCTTTTTTTTTTGGTGCGCACTAGAGGTTGTTGGGATATATATAAAGAGTATTAATTAGCAAACGTTTTTCTCCTTTTGGAAAACTTGTGTAGCATATAGGCGACTTCAGGTACCCATATTTACCTGACTTTGGAGCCGCGATACCATGTGGTAGAAAACACCAAGCTCAACAAGTAGTTATGCAAGAAGTTGATGTAAGTGTATTATATATTCTGTTTTAAATATTTAAGTTTGGTGTTTAGATACCTAATATGTATCATGTATGCGTCTCTGATGATTTCTCGGTACTTGTTCATAAACGACTGCAGTTAACGCTTCGATTGGGTAGAAAAGAAATGGAAATCGTCAAGATAGAGGTATCTTGCAGGTTCTCACCATACTTAAAAATGTTTTAAACAAGACTTTGTTACTTGACTTGCTTAACAAACAAAAGGGTCTTGGGAAGGAACAGAATCAGTTCCTGCCAGAAGCTGAAGCAGAGTCAGGACCAGTTTTGGAGGACCAGTTCTATATATATTTACCTGATTTTGGAGCCGCGATACCATGTGGTAGAAAACACCAAGCTCAACAAGTTATACAAGAAGTTGATGTAAGTGTATTATATATTTTGTTTCTATATATAATTTTGGTGTTTAGATACCTGGTATTTGAATGCGTCTCTGATAATTTTTATCGGTCCTTGTTCATAAACGACTGCAGTTGACGCTTCGATTGGGTAGACAAGAAATGGAAATCGTTAAGATAGAGGTATCTCTCAGGTTCTCACCATACTTAAAAGATGTTTTAAACAAGACTTTGTTACTTGACTTGTTTAACAAACAACTGGGTCTTGGGAAGGAACGGAATCAGCTTCTGCCAGAGTCAGGACCAGTTGCTATGGATGAGTATACACGGGTTGGGGTTGCTATGGCTCTGTCTTTGACATCAACAGGTGGCTCAACATTATACATGGAAACAAGAGTTATCAAGGAAGCTGAAGCCATAGGCTACCTCTATGTAACGGGATATGTTGGGGAAGAGACGATAGAAAGCGCTGACATCGCTTACACAGTTGCCAAACAGATCCTTCTCCAGACACAACCCAAGAACAACTTCTTTGCCAACTCCATACTTTGCCTAGATTTACCTAGAGGTAAAGGCACAAGCGCAGGCTGCACCATCACCACATCCTTGTTATCACTTGCCATGAACAAACCTGTGAGGAAGAATCTTTCAATGACCGGGACAATCACTCCAACCGGTAGACTCCTTCGAATTGGCTCCGTAAGTCACACACACACACACTACAATACAAATACTCTGTTTAGTTATTGATTAAGTTCTAGCCAAGGCATCAAATAAAAGAGCCATTACACACAAAATCTCTCTTTCTCCCACTCTCAGGTGAAAGAGAAGACAATTGGTGCAAGACAGAGCCAAGTGAAGACGATCATATTCCCGGAAGCTAACCGGGATGACTTTGATGAGCTCGAAAACTACTTGAAAGAAGGACTCGACGTTCATTTCGTCCATGAATACAAGCAAATATTTGATCTAGTATTTGGATGTAATAATGAAGATTATCAAACTGATTTCAGAGAAGAATACGAAAGGGTAGGAATTGAAGATTATGTTGGCAAATCAGCTTTGTATGAGCAGACACATGTCGGGGTTTCTATGTGGTTAGCTATGACGTACAGAGGCGGCTCAGCATTGTATGTGACGACAACACTTGAAGATAAACATGATGGCGAAGGCTGTCTCCCTATAAGGAGCCAACCTGGAGAAGAGTTGCTAAGAAGTCTTGACATCGCTTTTGATCTCGCTTACCAAATCCTCCTCGAGAAAAAACCTGAGAACACGTTCTTTGAGGATTCCGTGCTTAGCATATATTTGCCTACTTATTCCACAATTAACGGTACAAGCGCAGGCTGCACCATTCTCACATCCTTTCTATCACTGGCCATGGACAAACCTGTGAGGAAGAATCTCGCAATGGCCGGAACACTCACTCCAACTGGTAAAATTCTTGGAATTGCCAGCGTAAGTCAACAGTCAACACACTACACTATTACTATACTCTGTTAGCCTTTTTAGCTAACGATTTAAGTTCTTGTGAAAGAGCCATTATACACAAAATCTCCCTTTTACTCTGTATCTCAGGTGAAGGAGATGACCATAGGTGCAAGACGGACTCAAGTCACGACCATAATATTCCCTGAAGCTAACCGGAGAGAATTTTATGAGCTCGAGGACGACGTGAAACAAGGAATTGACGTTCATTTCGTCGATGAATATGAGCAAATATTCGAGTTAGTCTTTGGCTATAACCATTAGAAGAAGACCAAACAAGTAAATTGTGACCCGACCAAATTTCATCCATTCTTTAATTCTTTTTCTTCTACTTTTGCATGGTTTAGGTAATAGCATCATCTTATTCTTTGTATTTGCTAAGATAAATCGTTTTGTCTTATATAAGTTCAGAAAATAAGATGAGTTGATAAAAACAATTATGGATTAGTGTACTATTTTTTTTGTGAACTTCATTTATATAGAATGTAACAAATTAGAAGTTTAAGATCGTATCTAACTCCTTTCTTTATTTAGAAATTATAATAGAATTCCTACATTGACACGATCTTTTTACAAGTACCACAATGGATGGTCGTCGACCAAGAAAAATCTCCCCAAATTTACAGTGTTGTACCCACAGAAAAAAAAAAAAAAAACATAGTTCCGAAGTTTCAGTTATAGTCATTAGTCATTACTCATTCAAGCCATTGCCTCCTAGATCACCTATATACTACCAAAAAACCTTTACGATCCTTATCAAGATTCTCCCTCATCCTTTCTTGAAGCATCGTCGAGTTAGTTTGCGTCCCATGGAACTCTCCTGTGATTCTCACTCCAATGTGCTTCCCATAATCATCCCATTCATGTTGTTTAATGTTATCTCCCACTTCCACACGACCAGATCCTATCAAAGTAATAGGTTATTGTTTTTTCTGTTTTCATCATGCATACAGAATCATATTTAAACAAAGTATTTGCATAAGGTTCATAGTTAAGTACCTTGAGAATTGCTGTTCATGTTGTTTCCATAGCCAGACATCATCCCTTCTTGAAGCATCGTCGAGTTAGTTTGCGTCCCATGGAACTCTCCTGTGATTCTCACTAGGCTCATGTCTTCACCAACTACGCCAATGTGCTTCCCATAATCATCCCATACATGTTGTTTAATGTTATCTCCCACTTCCACACGACCAGATCCTATCAAATTAGTAGGTTATTGTTTTTCCTGTTTTCATCATGCATACAGAATCATATTTAAACAAAGTATTTGCATTAGGTTCATAGTTAAGTACCTTGAGAATTTCTGTTGTTGTTTCCATAGCCAGACATCATATTTGTTTGTGTCCCAAGTAATCCCCATGTGTTTCTCATCTGGCTCCTGCCTTGCAACAACCTGTTATATTGCTCGTTCATCAACTGAGACGATGGTAGGAGAGACTGCGCCTCACGCAATTGAACAAATGAAACTTGCCTCCCATCATTAGGCAAGAACTGTGTTGCCATTCTAAAGTTCCCTTCTCCCGCTTGAACACGACCAAATCCTATCATAACAACGGTCTTTCTTCATATAATAGACAGACCCGCATATAAAATAAGTTGTGTAAGGTTCAAAGTTAAGTACCTTGAGACTGGTGGTGAAGAAGGTCCATGTTGACGCTGAAGCTACCTTGAGACTGGTTATCGTTGTTCCCGTTTTGTTCAAAGTAAAGAGATTCTGGTAGAGTGGGGAAAGGGATCTTGACGAGGTCGGACCAGAACTTATCGCCAGACACAAGCTTCTCCATGATCTCTTGCAGATCCCCAGGAGTAAAATGGAATGTTTGCCTCCTGTTACGTATACATAAGTTAGGGTTTGAAATCTATTTCATCCATACGAAAACCAAAAAGAAGCAAACCTGCAAACAGAAGCCTGATTCGAGGTAAAATCTTCTTCAGTCGCAATCCACTCAGTACTTCTATATGGCCTATGACTGGGTTCCTTTACGAATCTTGGAGGTTTTCTCAGCTACGATTTAAAAAAGAATTATCGTCACTAGGCTCAAAAAACAAGCAGAATGTGTAAGAACACAGATTATTACCTCAACTTCAAGTGAATTAGTATGTCTTCTGATAGACAATATATCAGCCCAATCAATCTCAATTCGTTTCTTTATCCTTTCCCTGTTAGCAACACTGTAATCCAGATATTCCCAAACCAGTTTCTTTGCTGGGAAGAGGCATTTGAAGATGAGAGTATCCAGGTACACGGACTCGCAAGTCCATTGACCAACGATGATCTTGTAAATTTGGTAGTTCAGAGGCTTCCGCTTTTCGGGAGGATTCGAGGCCATTTCGTTCTCCTGAGAGAGAAGATGAAGAAATCTTTTGTTACTAGTTCCTGAGAACAGCGAATCAAGATCCATGTTGAAGAGGACGACGAAGAAGAAACAATTTCGTTTTCTTTTGCTCTGTTCCCCCTAAATCTATACGACAGTATGAAAAAAGAAGAACGAACTTACAGATGAGAGTAGGGGTCAGAGAGAGAGACGATGCTGAAGTGGGATTTGCACCGTTGGTTTTCTTTGATTCTTGAAGCAAAGAGGCAAAAGATGAAGAAGAAGAAGACGATGAAAGAGTGAAAGAATGAGAGACAGATGATGAAGTGGCGTGATTTTGATTTGTATCATCGTGTCTATATATATACTTTGCAGTTGAAGGGAGACACGTCAGCCATCCTTTTTCCACGTCAGCCACTCTTTTACCACGTCAGCATTTCTTTTAATGAAGTGAAACTGTAGTCTCTTCGGGAAAAAAAGCATCCCGCCGGTAAACAACCGGCGCGAAGCCCACACTCCGTTTCTCGCCGGAGAAGAGAAGGCATCCCTCGGAAAAGCTTCCTGTGTCTCCTCTGTAACTCATCTCCGGAGATTCGGGAATTCTTCAATTGTCCCTTCTCATGGCGAATCTGGAATCCCATCGCTTCTCGCTGCAACACTATCCCGATCAGAGACATCACTACAGAGGTACCCTGGATCCAGAATCGATCGTCATCTAATCTTACAACAAGCCTTTGGAATTTTGAAGTCGTATTCTTCAAAATGGGCTGTCTCCCTCGTTGGATTGCTGGGTAATATGGAAGGAGAAATGATGAAATTAGGTTTTGGGTTTTAGGTTTTAGTCTGTTTCTATTTAGTCTATTGGTTTGTTGACTTTGATGCAATAATAGAAGAGAATGATCACTGGACTCAAATAGTTGTTATAAGTGTTACCGATCGTCCTTTTTTTTTGTGCCGATGGATTTCGATACAAAATAATCCAAAGATTATAACCTTACATTATATACTCGAAAAGTTTTTTTTTTTTTCATTCTATGTTTACATCACAAAAGCTCTTGGTGAAGTTGGAAAAAGGATTCTGAATCTTTTAATTTAACAACAAAATGTTTACGATTAGGGTTTTGATTTCTACTCCAAAAATATCCAATTTCATATATAAATTACCCTCATTAGTAGAAAATTTTACAACAGCCATCTTTGTGGTAAGAAGAGTTAGATCAGCCTAACGAATGAAGTATCAATGATAATTGATACATAGTGAAAACAACAACATAGGAAGATACCAAGTGAGAGACTTCTTCTAATGGTCATAGCCAAAGGCTAGCTCGAAAATCTGCTCATATTCATCGACGAAATGAACATCGAGCCCTTCTTTCACGTTCTCCGGGAGCTCATCAAAATCTTTACGGTTACCCTCCGGGAATATAATCATCTTCACTTGACTCCGTCTCGCAGCTATAGTCTTCTCCTTAACCTGTGAGAGATTTTGTGTATAGTTTATCAACTTAGTAGAAATATTTTGGGTAACCAAAAAGCTAAAACAGAGTAACTGTATTGTGTGTGTGAGAGACTTACGCCGCCAATTAGAAGAATTCTACCGGTTAAGGTGACTTCTCCGGTCATTGCAAGATCCTTCCTTACAGGCTTCTTCATGGCAAGTGATAGCAACGAAGTGATCATGGTGCAGCCTGCGCTTGGACCGTCTTTTGGTGTGGATCCTTCAGGAACATGAAGATGAAGCTTGGAATTCGCAAAGAACATGTTCTTGGGTTTTTTCTCTTGCATGATTCTTCTCGCGACCGTGTGAGCTATCTGTGCACTTTCTTTCATCACATCCCCGAGCCGGCCCGTTACATGAAGACCGCCTTTGCGTTTTACTTCTTCTACAAAGGTTGTCTCTATGTACAACGTTGAGCCACCCATAGACGTCCAAGCTAGACCCATTACAACCCCGACTGGTGTCTGTTCATAGATCCTGTCTGCGTGGAATACCGGTTTTCCAACATAATCTGCAAGGTCTGATTCATCAACCACAACCTTTTCAACAGTTTCAGTTGATTCTGTTGAGTCCCCATTTGCTGACTCATCTATCAACACAGTGGATCCTTCTTCAGAGGTCTCAGTGTTGGCCAAAGTTTTAGTATCTTCAGCGTCAGCAACATCAGCCGAAACTGCAGGTGCTTCTGCGGATGCTCCTTCGCGTACTAGTTTCAAAGCAATCTGCCAAAAACAGTCAAATGATTTTAGATTCTTGGGGGGGGGGGGGGGGGGAACAAAAAAAAATTTAAAAGTCTGAGGGAACTTGTAAAACATACCTTAAGATTTACTTCTCAAAATGGTTCTTGGGGGTTTTTAACTCCCGGTTTTCAGGAGATTCCTCACTTACATGAA
>NW_006256885.1:7576896-7679377 GCF_000478725.1 Eutrema salsugineum | reverse complement strand
ATCTCTAGAAGTGGTTTTCAACAAATGGTCTCTAGCAATATGCATTTTCTCGTCAGTAATATACCCTGAGAGAGTAATCACCTCCATTCTGTCTAGCAGAGGACCCGGAATCGTATTTGTTACATTTGCTGTGCATACAAATAATACCTGCAACAAATTAGCTTACTAGACCTTATACCAAACACAAAACTAGCTATTATGAAATAAATACACGGTTTGGATGGAAATATAAAACTGCCTGTTATGTTCAAACCTACAAGATTTTAATTTTTCATCACAAAGAGAGAAGATTGCATATGAAAAATTTAAACAGTAGAATACCCGTCATGACAAAAGAGTAAAAACCTTGGATAAGTCAATAGTAACATCAAGATAGTGGTCTAGAAAATTTGCATTCTGCTCTGGATCCAGAACCTCCAACAACGCACTGGCTGGGTCGCCTTTGTGGCCCTTTCCTCCAAGCTGTAAAGGAACAATAGGCAATCATTTGCAGAGAAATTCAGTTTTTATCAACAAAGAAAACTCCACAAGGCCAATTCAAATGCTAGGCTACCTTATCAATCTCATCGATCAGAACAAGAGGATTTTCTGTCCCCACAGTCTTTAGACATTGCACCAACTTTCCAGGCGTGGCACCAATATATGTTCGACGATACCCCTAAACAGTGTATAAGAGAAATAGATGATTATTTTTATACATTTATGCTGAACAGATTTGAACTGTGGTTTTGTCATGTAGTACACCTTAATCTCGGCAACATCAGATAGTCCTCCAACAGAGAACCTGAAAAACTTGCGGTCAAGAGCACGTGCAATAGAACGCCCAATGCTAGTTTTTCCTACTCCAGGAGGGCCCGAGAGACAAATGATCTTCCCTGTTGATGCAAACTTTCAGTTTCACAAACTAACTTATATAAATCTATTTAGCAAACAAGAGTGAATCAGAAAGGCAAATATATATACGACCTTTTGAAGTGCCTCTAAGTTTTCTCACAGCAATAAACTCCAGTATTCTTTCTTTTACATCAGATAATCCGTGATGGTCCTCGTCAAGAATTTTCCCTGCCCGTAAGATATCAGGATTCTCATCACTGCAAAACCAAATTATTATGATTATAAATGAGACTTCTCAATGACTCAGTCAGTCCAAGGAAAATCAATTATAGGTGTTCTAACTCTCTTCAAGACATAACCATGAAGCAAATGGCAAACCTGAAATTTCCCCAAGGCAACACGGTCAACCAATCAAGATGGTCACAAGTCACATCGAATTCACCTGATCTGGTTTCCAAAAACTCCAGTCTTGTAATCTCTTCTTCTATGACTTTTAATACATTTCCTGGAATTTTGTCTTTGATTGAGTCAATCTTTTCCCTATACTTTCCTGCAGAAAAAAAAAACAGACTTTATCAGTTGTCTTACAGTCATTGACTCACAACTCTCTGAACTATAAAAAAGTAGGCGTCATGAATTTACAGTGGTGCAATATCTGAAAGTTTGAATCTCTATGGATGATATAAAATAAAAACATAGAATCGAAAATATTCCTATAGTAGTAGACTAGCTAGTGGTACTAACCAGAAAATTCAGATTTCTGGTCTGTCTGAACCCCAAGCTTCTGCACATTTTATTGTCATCAACCACTGATAGTATATATCATAAAAGAGCAGCCACAAAATGAGAGCCGAGCTGAAAACCTTTTTTATAGCCTTGAGCTGCTCCTCTAGCAAGTAACGTCTTTGCGCGCCACTAAATTTTTCTTCAGCAATTTTTGCTATGGATGCCTAAACACGATTCTAAAGAGATGAGGATTCATTCTAGTTAAATCATTCGTTTACAAAAAAAAATAAAAAATCTAGTAGCACTTTTCAGCTGAAAAGGTGCAGAAAAGTGAAGGCATTAAGTACCTGAATCTTGTTAATTTCCACTTCTTTTTTCAACAATTCGAGAGTCAACTCCAGACGTTTATGAACCTGGATCGAAGAAACCAATATGACAAGATGAATCAGAATGGAATATCATCCTGTATGAGGTAATCTCAGAATCAAAATATAACAGTAATAGACTAATGGTCATACTCCTTACATCTAGTTCTTCAAGAACTCCCTGATTTTGATGTTTGTTAGCGCCAGAGATCCCGGCTCCAAAGTCGGCTAAATGTTGATAATTGAAGTCACCTATATGCTATACAAATTAAAGTAAACCTATTAAGATACTGATATTCTGACATGTCTGCAACTCGCAAGCAGTGCCAAATATGAAGAGAACATGCCTGGGTATATTTCTGAACTTGATCTCTCCACAAAGTGGTTGTCTTCAAGACATCCCTAAGCGTCGACATAACTTCAAAGTATGTTGCCTTAATGACATCATCGTCCTTGTCATATGGCTCATCCTGAAAAGAAACAACAAAGACACAAATGACAAAAAGAAATAAGAAACGACATGTCTTGATCCCCTGCTTATACCATAAATAGAAAGGCTTGAAAACAGAAACACACCTTTAGATGGTCAACTTTGACCGATAGAGGATCTTTACTCACCTGCAAAAAAACAAAGCACATGGTTTTCTCACTGAGAGAAAGTATACACACAGCTTCTGAACTTTAAAATATTTACTTTAACCCCTTTAAAAGAGAAATATTGAAGCTTGTTGCTCCATCAACTTACCATCTCTGTTATACGAAGTCGTCTGCGACCAATAAGGATGACTTGCTCACCTTGGATACTTGAAATCTGGAAAATTGGCAAAGGTTAAAAGTCTTTCAGTCAGAGACAAGGAAAAACACAGTGCTTACGAGCGGCAAGAGAGTACCTGAGCAAGTGTGCCAACTTCGTGAATCCGGTTAAGCAACTCTTTGCCTTTCAACTTCCCTACAATATCCTCTGTTTCAGAATCAGAGGTATCAGATGAATCAGTGGATGCGTCATCCTTCAAAAGGAAAGCCCCTGCATATGGAGTTTGTCGTTTTCTGCTCTCTTGTAGAGCTGCAAGTAATTTAGGATCCTACACAGATAAAAGCACATACAGGGTTAGAGAAACGCAAGCTGAGACAAAAAAAAAGATAAATCTGCAGTAAAATCTAATGGGTTGCAAAAAGAGGTATTCGGAAACAGGTTGTAGTGACATACCTTTACATAGATTGGCATGTAAAACCCAGGAAAAAGAGGCTTGTTTGGCAACGGCAATGCTATAACCTGAAGTTAAACAACAGAAAGCTTAATGAAAAAAGAATCGTACCGAAGCCGAGGGAATGTAACGCTATAAAAGGTTCTACCTTTGCCTGACTATGAAATTAGGAATGGTCAATCCAGTTTCCGTAAAGCAAAAGATACACTAAATTTTCGATATTGTGAATTTTCCCAACAATAGAGCAACAGCGAAATGAATCTCCCTAACCATAAGCATTAGGTGCTCATCGTTTACCAACACACACATCTTAGAACAACTGGAATGTTAACTTTCCAATCGCTAGAACCCATATGAATTTTTTGCCAATTGCATTGAATTCTCTATGAGCTATGGAAATATAAAGCGAAATTGCAGCAGCCAAGTTTAATGCAATTCAATCGATTCTGGAACCCTACATTGTGGATAGAAAATAATCCCATGTTCATTACAATTCACCGTGGGTCAGAAAAAAGTGAACTTTAAGGAAATTTCTTACAAACCGTTAGACAGTCTTCAAGTTTAGGGATAGTTGAGACAATCGGTGATGGCGATGGCGTGTCGAACCTTCGGAAACCGACTCAGCTGCCTTGGAATCGGAGCAGAAAGCACGACGACCCAATTCGTGGGAACTCCGGTTCCACCCGGTTAGCTGAGTCAATGCCTTAAACAGTGGACTTTTAACCGGGTTTGACCCGACCCGAATAGCCGGGATCACGTGATGGGCACCGTAAGCGTTCAAAGTGAGGAGCTTCAGCATGATGGGAGAGGAAGATCTTGAGTACGTAGCAGAACTCGGGAAGTTAGAGTTACGTTTTGCCTGAGAGGCAAGGAACCGTATGAATGTGAAGTCTAAAGACGAAGAAGAATACTGACTCACTGGCGTCAAAAGCCCTTCATAAACCCTTCCAAATAATTCAAAAAAGGAAATTGGGAAACAAAAATAAGGGAAACCCCAAAAAAGAAAGAAAATACAGTGCCTCAAACGACGTCGTTTCTTTGCATGTTCATTGTTCATATCGTGTCGTCCGGTCGTCGGCTAGATTTGGGCCAGCAAAAACATTTAATACAATACAGGAAAGCAAAGCAAATATATTCTAGTCTGGCTCTACCTAGACAGATTCTTTCTATTGACAAGGAAGAGATCAGGCCCAACAAACAAGCACTCTCTAAAATTAAGCATCCTCCTTTTAATCTTTTAATCTTTGTAAATCTTTGACAAAAAAAGATTAATAGAAAACTGGAATACAAGAAACCAATCTTCAAATTAGAATATAATAAATCTTTTAACCCAAAAAATTTTGTGTATATACTTAATTCGTACTCTTAAATGTCGACTACCACCAGAAAAAATGATTTATTGAGTGTTCTGGTAATCTATATAATGTTGACAAAAACAAAAATACTAAAACATGGAAACTTTAAACAACGTTGTGTTTGTGTATATATAACGTAATTAATACACTAAATTGACAGAATTATATAATTTGAGTAGCAAAGTGATTTATTAATACATTTAAATCATTGTTATTTGTTTCGATTGATGCACTACACGGCTGTGCTTAAACTATAATTTATTTAGATTTTAAAGATTCTGAAACTTTTAAATAACATTTATCAATATTTTTGCCAGAAAATTTAGAAAGATTTGTCGTTGAAAGAAGAAGAAGAAAAATTAAGAGCGGACCAGTATTTTTGTCATGAAACAAATCATTGTCATCATTATTAATATTATTGTCTTGAATGGGGATAACAAATAATCAATGAGGATAACAACTAATCATTTGATTTGGGGAATAATAAACAAAAAAAAAAAGGAAAAATTAAGAAGAGGATATCAAAGCGTGTCTGACGCAAGGAGGCAAATCTCTCTGTCATGACTCACGTTTACTGCTAAACCCCCCACATTTGCATTGTTTTTCTTCCCAAATTAAATACTTTTCTCTCTTAATTATTTTATTTAACAGATTACATATACATACATCTTTGTTATATAGCACAAATATAAGCATATCTTCGGACCAGGTTCGTTAAAACTACCACTTTTCCTTACAAGTTCATAATATATAGAATTGTTCATAAGATTCTGGTCGATGTGTTAACATCTTCTACGGATGATATCTCGATCATTAATTTGACAGAAGATATTAAATTGTGGAGTAGTATATTAGATTTACCTTACACATACTAAAAGAATACAAATGAAGCAGCTCATATTTTAGCAAGAAATGGTCCTCTAAATCACATATTGTTCTCAAATTGTATTTATCTACCGATTTGGTTGACATATATTTTGTATTCTGACTTTTTACTATAAAATTCTTTTGACGGAAATAAAATTGTCAAAAAAAAGTTCATATATAGAACTCTTGTTTTCCTAAAAAATGCTCATGTATCAATTCACTTTTATTTTGTGTTGCCAATCTTATTGTGAGAAAATCTTTCAGAGAATTGCGAGTACATTGCATTGCACGCCGAAAAGACACACACACATGACACAACAAAAGTCTTGTCAAATATTGCAATCCAAAAAAATAGGTCGAATCGAGTAAGAGATTACTAACCCGATCGAACTGATCACACATGTCCGTTTGAAAAATATCTTATTTTGCAAGATGATTTATGCTTTTTAATATGAAAAATAAAATCAAAATTTTTATTCTTACTAACATGGAGAGATAGGAAAAGTGCGTTTCAATGTAACATTTTATGAATTTGAGAGTTTCCCAACCCACTCTCCAAATATTAAGAAGATTGATAGATTACTAATAACTTCTTGATATGGGATAATATACATTTTAGGAAAAAAATATAATGTTATTTAGTAGGCAAATAGACGATTTGTCTCTCTACTTATAAACTGATTGACAAGTATAATCCAAAACCTAATTTCATGCTTTTTCGAAAAAATCAACTTAATCAAATTAAAATTTTCCAAAAGAGAGGAAAAGTATAAAGAACATGTTATATGTTTCACAAAACACCAAATGTTGAAAAAATCAATTTACGAAATAGAAAAATCGTGAGCGAAAAAATGTGGATGAAAAATAGCCACAATACTAAGCCTAAGGTGAGGAGGTCAAGAAAGAAACACCATCACATGCATCTTCTCCTTTTCCTATTCTTTTCCTATATTTTGGTTCTTTCTTTGAAAACTATTTTCTTTTCTTTTTTGTTTAAAACTCATTAGTTTTTTGTTTCTTTATGTTAAATTTTGTTTGATAGCTATTTGTTCCATCTATTGGTTATATTGCCACCAATCATTGCCCTCCACATTATTACATCAAACTCCTCCATTCCATCGCCAATTTTGTTCTTTTTACAACTAAAAACCTACAAATCAAATAAATCCACGTCATAGCACAAATTTACGCCGCTCACCATCATAAACAGGTATGTAAAAACTTTCAATATTAGTCTATGTGTAAAATATCTATTAAAATATCTAATAACTCAATAAAAATAGATATTAAATAGATATTTTTGTTTGTCGTCAAACAAAAAAAAAAAAATTTTTTTGTTCCATTGATTATATTTCCAACCTAAAAATGCATTAACTTTGGTATAGGAAACTGATTTTAAGACGTCATAAAGAAAAGGAAACTGGATTTTTTCATTCGCCGGGTCAATTATGATTGGCCAATGTGAATTTAAACGTACATTATTGAAGGAAAAGAAATCTAAATTATGGTATTTAATTCGAAAAAGACAAGAAAAACAAACAAATAAAATATGGAAAACAATTGCATTATGAATGGCCTCTCCCAAATGTTTATATATAGAGTCCCTCCAATTACGCTGAGTTATTATCTAAACACGAAAGAACCCGACTTGTTTCTCCGACCATTCGATAAGATAATTTCGAAGAGAACAAAAACAAAACAAAAAATAAAAAACGTTTCTCCTTGAGTGGTTTTTCTTGTTGAATGTCTTCTGAACAAGAAAATGGATCGAATCCTTCGACGTCGCCGGAGGTAGAAGGGACTGAAACAATCCCTTTTGGCCGGAGATTGCAAAGAGGGCAAAGGGTTTTCGCTCCCAAGCTTTTGGAGGCTCTCCGTCGATCACGGAGAAGTTCGGAAGCTCCGGCGATCCATCATAGTCGGAGATGGAGAGCCACGGCGGCGCAGAAAGTTTATTCCTTAAAGCTCTACGACGCTCTCCGGCGATCACGGCGGAGCACAACAGTCCGGGACACGGCCGACAAAGTGCTCGCGGCCACTGCACATGGTACGACTCGGTGGAGCCGAGCCATTTTGGTGAGTCGACTCGGAACGAGTCTGAGCCGTCATAGGAATGCAAAGCCGGCGTCGGCGGTTAGAAGAGGTGGTGGGAGGAGGAGAAAGTTGTCGGCGGTGGGAAACCGGGTCCGGGTTTTGGGTGGGTTGGTGCCGGGTTGCCGGAGAACGGCGTTACCGGAGCTTTTGGACGAGACGGCGGATTACATAGCGGCGTTGGAAATGCAAGTCCGAGCCATGACGGCTCTATCAAAGATTCTGGCTGAGTTTCAGCCGTCCGATAAACTCGGATCGGCTTTATAGCCGAGTGTATAAGCCGATGGTGGTGTAATATTTGTTTTGATTAAATTCTTTTACGATTTTATTATCCGAAATTGTCTTATTTGTGTTTAATGAATTGTTTGCCATTGAAAAAATATGTCAAAATTTATCACGAGTTGGACGCAAACAAAATGGTTTTTTTTGGTGTCATTTCATAAGTTTTAACTGTCAATATTTTCATTAAAATGAACTTAGATCAAGAATATTAATAGAAAATTTATTCTCGGAAATTAACTTTTAAATCCAACTATTTGTCTCAATGATTATCTTTATAAAAACATAAGAAAATTAGCGTTTTTAGTCCACGTATATACTTGCTAATGTTAGCTAGTGACAATCTTGTATGTTAAATGTAACCCCGTAACTCCGTAAGTAAACACTTTCCGTCGTAAATTGTAAATTCGACAATGAAAACTCAACACCGCAAGAATGTATGTTCGACCAGGTAAAAAAATCCACATTAAATGTATAAATATTTTCAAAATTTTCAGGCTCGTATGCTTTTGTCCGACTTCTAGATCGGAGTTTAAAATCAATGGCTCATTCACCTAACATTTTTCAATATATTCATTTAAGAAAAATTAATTCGATTTTCTAAGCTATATGCCAAAAAGTTGAAAATAAAATAAAATTATAAATATATACGAGAAGGCATGTGCATGAAGACCCTACGGTCCGACTCTTTTGCTTCAAAGTGCGTCGCATGTGAGACCTCTTTATCTGAATTTAGTTTCTTCTCGAACAGTTTTTTTTTGTAGGAAAATTAAATTCATACAAAATGATAATAAGTTAAAATGACTTTCGTGTGTCCTACATTTAAACAACTTTGTGAAACAAAATGAGTGCATATATCATACTTTGTCCTCACATATATGTATCTGGATTATCTTATGTTTTTCACCAAATTTGTACATGATGAATTATATTTACACCAAAGCCAATCAGTTTATTATCTGACGTGGTTAGTTCAGCTGATTGGAGAAGATTATTTCAATCTTGATTATACAAATTTAAGTACAAGATTTGATAGTTTATAAGAACATGATTTACGTTTTGTGAAACAACCACATAATTTATCAACCGGTAATACTAATTTTGTTTTTAATGTAGGTTCATACTTTTCGTAGATAAAATGATAAATTAAAAATGCAAAATTATGCGAATTGAGTAAGAGTAACAAAAAAAAAAAACGTTTCTACTTTCATTAGATCGTATTGGTCATGATAGTGGATTTTGTGACAAGATCTGTTTAATGACAACTATTTCTTCCACTTTACAAGAAGATTTAGTTTTGGGTGTATATTTTCTGCGACATCGTTTAAATTCAGTATATTCATGTTTAACCTTTTCTGTGTATAATTGTTTTCTTTCTAAACGTACATGCAATCAAAACTGAATCACGAACTTTACCAACTTATAAAATCATTAGACGACTAACACCTGGTTTGGGCTTAGAAAGGTGTGTTTGTCCTCTCAGTAATAATAGTGGACAATGTGATACCTTTCGCCAAATGCCAAAACAAGAATGTGATAATTTTATTTTCGTAATTAATATGACCAATATATGAATCATGAATGCTACACGATTATATAGCAACAGTAATGAAAATCGGCTTGATCCAAATACTGATGACACGGGCGTGGGAGAGCAAGAGTTTAATTAATTAGTCAAGTGGTTGATCATTCATGATGCAAGAGATCGAGTCTTATCCATTTCTTTCCATGTTAACCACTGAAAACGCCTTTAAAAAATGCGACTCTATACACTCTTCAAAAATATTTTCGATACGGCGTTATATAAACTATCTAATATTATAAGATCTCGAACAACGATTCAACGTATTAGCCTATTAGGGCAATAAAAATAAAATAGTACTATAGGTGTGATGCTAAATCAACATTTAGAAAAAGATGATGTGGTTGTGTTGGTGCGAGTTAGAATACATTTTTATCTTTAAAGAAAAGAATTGACGTTAAAACCATCGTAAATATGTTATATAAAAAGGTTTAATGGCTAACAAACCGGGATTATAGAAATCACGGATGACAAAAACAACAAATGAAAGATGAAAGGTTTTTTGCCATTAAAGAGGTGACACGTTTGAAGAGGAAAGCCTCAAGAAGAGAAAAAGAGATGACAACGAAAACGGATGGAGACGTGAGAGAGAAGGTGGCATAATAATTGGGGTCAAGTGTGAGATGTCTTCTTTGATTCCTTCAAGGCTCGAGGACCACCCACGCCACTTTCTCCCCTCCTCTTCCCCCTTTTTTTTTCTCTTTTTTAAAAAAATTAATTATCCTCGTGCTTCCATAACCTTCTAAAGAGAGTTTAGCCAGTTTTCTAATCCGAGATGCTACGATAACATGCAACTCTGTTGAAAACGCAAAAACAAAACTACACTTGCATTTGCATTTGCATAATATTGCTGTTGTTGATATACCTGTCGGTGAATCTTAGGGATGTCGTCAACTGGGTCAGGTTCGGTCTCAATCCTATAAAAAACTCCAAAAATTATTTGTGGCCTTAGTTCGGTCTGGTCCAATGAAACTTGGATTGCTAAAAATTTCAAACTGGATTAAAAAGTTGATTTTTATTCTCGATTGTTTGTATATTCATAAGTTTGTTTTTCCTATGTGCAAAAAGTGGTTTTAATTCTGTGTTTTGTCTAACATCGGACTTAACCCTTAAATAACTATATTTACCGGTGGCTAATTTGGTTTACTGGTAACTACAAAACTCAACAAAATCATTGAAATGTTGCCACATTTGGAATCTCTTTTGTAAAAACAACTATCAAATATTAATACCAAAAATGGCCCCTGCGATATGGAGGAGTGGTCGTTTTCTTATAGCATCGGCAAATTAAGTGTCATTCTCAGTGTATACACGTTGACCCTTAAATATCGACCCATCAGAATTTGTGGACATGGTATGAAATTTGTCTCTTTGTTTAAACTTAACATTGGACCCAGACGCAGCCGACCAAACCGATGACGGCTTTTGCCTTTTGGGTGTTAGAGTCTATGTTTTTCAACGACGACAATATACCAGCTTCTCTACAGTCAAAATTGTTGACTGATCAAGTTCTTGAATCCAATCGTCACATATCTACATACAGCTAAAAGTTATCACTTTGATGGGGAGATTTTTTCAAATATTCATTATGACTTTGTCGTACCTCCAAAACCCGCGATTTTAGTGTTTACGAGTGATATAGTTTTCACTGATTTTCTATATCCATAGTGAGGAGGCTAAGAAGCCACTTTCGACACGAAAAATGGGAAACTCAAAGGTGACTTCCATATAAATGGAGGAAAAAGTTACTACACCTATAAATCCCGCAAGAAATGGGCATTTGTTTCTAACAGAGTACAGAAAACAGTGACATGAACTACAAATATATGGAAGGGATTTCAATGAAACGCCACAAACAATGAAACCAACATTACTACTACTGTCTAGATTTTCCACTACTGAAGTGAGTTTGAGGATGATCCTTTAGGGTTACAACTCATTTCAGTAGTACGGCCCAGCAATGAGAGACTCACAGTTCAACATAGTGCCTCGATCAGGTCTTGATAGCATCAACTCTAGGCTTCCATAGCCCTAGCCTGTATTTCTGGCCATACTTGAGTATGAGTTTCCTCTGCAAAACCAAAAATGCAGAACTGTGAAATCCGTGGGGTATTAAAATAGGAGAGCTGGATTACTGTACAAGAACAAGATGGCGTAATTCCATAAACACATAAAATGTATGTGAAGGAAAGATGTCTAGATAAATTCATGCTTTTTGGATTAAATAAGCAAGACTTGGCGAGAACAGCTCACAAGATCAGGAAATAAGAACATAGATATAACTCGATCAGTTTCTTTCGGCCATTCCTCCAACGTAGAAAATTTCAGGATCCCAACACCTTTTTTTTCCCTTTTCCATTTACTTATTTGCTTAAAATTATGCAAAGGAACAAATCCAATTTACAAGGGCTACCTAATCCACTAAGAACCTTGGTGCAATGATGGTTTTAGATTAGTTTAACCAACAATGGCCAAATGAATATTCATAAAAGATGAGACTTTGGTACGTACATGTTTGATAGGGATGCCAAGCTTCTTGAGTCTGAGGGTACGCGTCACAAGCAGCTTATGAAGATCACCGATCTCAGTTTCAATTTTGGCAATGTGAGTCTCAGCTCCTCCTCCAATCCCGCCAAGAAACTCTGGAATCCCAACCTTCTCTGCAACACACCATACACAAGAATCAAACCAAATCCCCAATCGCATTGACCATTAAAAGATCTTCCAAGGTCTTCGTTGAGAAAAGAATCAAAATCCACAAACAACACTGTTACAATAACCAAGATCCGCAAATTCCACCACTAATTTAGCTAGCTACGAAACTGAATCTGACCAAATACTAAGATTAAACCAATGAAACCAATCCAAACGTATACTCCTGCTAATATAGGGCCTCCTTGGATGAAGAAGAAGAATCAAATCCAAACCGCGCGAATGATAGCTACATACCGAAATAAGTGGCTGGTTTGGAGTAGAATCTAGGGAGGCCAAGAGCCGAACACGAGTTCGCTGTCCCAAAAGATGCTCTCGCGCTCTGAATCAATCGTGTCCACGCCATCATCACTGATTTTCTTCCTTTCCTCGCCTGAGCGAAACGCCGAAACCTGGATTATTCCGGCTGTTTGGGTTTCTTTCTCTCAAGGAGGTTGCTTAGTACGGCGTCGTTGTAGTGGGAAATCAAACCAAGAATTAATTAATTCTCTTTGTGGGTTTATGAATGGGCCTAGCCCTTTAAGTCAATATTTTGGGTATGAATAATCTAATGCATCTGACCATTAAAATCATGAGAGGTAAGCTATTGACAGAAAGAGTAATTTTTTTTACGCTCCCAAAGTATTCGACAAAATTCCTGTGTGGGAATCAGTTTTCTGGAATGATATTCAATTGTCTGTTGAAGATTGAGTCAGCAGAAATATGAGTAGCAATCTATAAAACTGAATCCTTTACATATATTTTATCGAACATTTTGATTGGTGAGAATGGTGGCTGAATCTGTGTTCGAGGAAATAACCGTGTGATTTCATGAGTAAAAAGAAACAAATGGAACATGCTGCTTATCTTCCTCGTTGCCTGTGGTTGAGGCGTTCATTGCACAGTGTAACCGCAAAGATTGGTAAGTGAACTCTTTTCTTTGTGGGGTTACATAATGTACAAATCAGTTAACAAGGCCAATGTCTTATTGTAAAGTGGTTTGAGTCTAGTCATTGGTATTACGACAAAAAAAGAAAATTCTTACTATTTGTGGAAAAAGTATTGTTTTCTTCAAAAATATATGTGCACAGATGAGCTGTAGCTGTAAATCTGTAATGTACTACTAATTTGGTTAACCTGTGTAACATCTGTTGCAACAGGAGCTTTAATATCTTAATCGTCTTCGTTTTTATGGACAAAACCAATTTAAATAAGAATCTGTGACTTTGCTGCGGCCCTAGAGCATTTCTTCCGGCCTGATTTGGTTAGAGCGCAGACGCAAGTCTCTAGAAGCTCAAGGTCTTCTTCCCAGAACAAAGAGGATGCCATTTCAGGGTTCTGCAATAGCTGCTTTGAAGTTAAGAAACCAGCAATTGTCCATGTCTGGTAAAGCCGTGACTTTTTCCCTATGAACTTCCCGTCTCTTGTATCGTAGTACTCAGGCCACCTGTCAGCTTGGAGCCTCTTCTCAGCCAAGGTAACTGCTTTCTCTGCTAATTCTGGTCTACCCATCTTGATGCATGCCAATGTGAACTGAGAGAAAATTCAATTCACATCACATATGTTACTTATTATGTATAGATTTCCTAGCAAATATATAAATATAGATGTCGTCTGATTTACGCAATTGCTAAGAATCCATGCTTACTTGCCAGAGAAGTGTTGGCCATGACCCTCCATTATGATAAGACCAAGGCCTACAGAACATGACATAGATGAAGTCTGGTCCATCTTTCAAAAGTATACAATTAATAGATAAAATTGGAAGAGAGAAGAGCTCACGTGTTCTTTGGGTCACTCCCGGTGATTATATGCCATTCTGAAGATTCCAAAGCCGGGTAGCATATCTTAAGTGGCATATGCCCTATGAGATCATTCCATTTCTCCTCAATCAAATTCAATATAGCTTGGTTCTGTCTTGGTGTTCCTAACGAGGATACGATTGACCAGAGGTTTCCCAGAGTGAAGAACCTGAAGTCCATGTGAGCAGGCTGCAGGTTTCCTACAAGAAATCCAGATCTAGGACTTTCAGGAATCCAGTCCATTAACCACGGAGAGACCTGGTCCGGGTAGATGTTGAACTTGTTGGTGGCATCCGTAGAGTACTCCTCTGTTTTGTAACGGTAGATCTCATTGATTTTGCTTTTGTCAACCCAATAATTTTCTCTTATGTGGAAGGATATTGCGCTGAGCCTGTTGTTAATGGTCCTTATCAGGTTCTTAGAGCTCTCATTTACAGTAAGCATCTCACGAGAAGACCGTAGTGCGGAATAGAACAAAGCCTGTGTCATCAGAACCAACATGAGACTCGTTAGTCAAACTGTTACTTTTTGAGATTCAAATATCAAGAGAAAACTTATTTTTGGAAAATTACTTGGATCTCAAGAGGGTGACCGTGGATACCCATACGCCTGTCTATCATGCAAGAGCCATCAGTGACTAATAAAGTTGGAAACATATCAAACCCATCAGCTAAGCACAGGTTTGCAATCATCTTTATCCCTGTCTGCACATCTACCCTCTCTTGCAGCGAGTAATCCCCTGTGATTTTCCCGTATGCTCTCAACAGGATTATCCACCACAAACCTGAGATTTCTCTATTTAGACCAACATGTGTGAATCAAATCGTTCAATTGCTGGAAGAATCAACAGTGATGTATTCTTAGCTACCGGGAATCAACAATATATTATCCTTTCTTAACCTATTTATGATACGAAAATGCAGATTGAAGAGGCAAGAAAGTACTGACCAGAATCAACGGGGGCAACACGACCTATTGCTGATTCTCCAAAATCAGGATCCAGAACCTCTTCGAACTTGTCCTCTTCAAGCGGTAAAGTTCTAACTTTGAAACTCGCAGGCATTAATCCTTGTCCTGGACTATAACAATCAACCGTTTTTTCCCAACTCTGGAAATACAACACCACAACAACACAACATTGACCTTTCATTTGAATGAAAAATTTAAGGATTCTTTCAGTGCGTGTGAACAAGCATTCATACCTGCAACTGCAACGTGTGAAGAAGGAAGTTTCGAACAATTTCTCCTTCCCCTTTCATCAAAAAAGCCAGAGCCGAAGGTACAAAATCCCTAATAAAGACCTGATCATAGTTTAATGGTGTTGTATCGGTTGGATCATTAGCAGCCATCGTACCTACTGGCGAATCGCAGTATGTCACTACTGATTGCCTCAGCAATCTCCAAGCTTCCTCCTCAATTTCGTTTCTTTTATTATCCTCTAGACCATCTCTATCTATGCTTTTGTCATCTCCATTGATCACCTTTTCAGCGTTCTCATCTCCTTCTAACCTTTCGATAATTTTCACATTTACGCCGTTCTTGGCGATTCTCTGATCCAGTGTCGTGTCCTTTGTGCAGGTCGAGGAAGCAGAGAGGCTTCTTGCCTCAGAAACAACCTGAGCTGTAACAGAGCTTGGTATGCCAGTACAAAATGGCACAGCATTGGTCGGTTTGCTGATTCTATTGGAATCTGGATTGTTGATGTTTTTGTTTCTGAAGCTCGAAAATGGAGAAGGATGCGATTGAAACGCAGTGTCTCTAGATGGAGATAATCTTGTAAGCGCACGGAGAATACATTTTGAGGGTCTCATCGTTGAGTTTCCAAGAAAAGCGATGGCATTCATCATCAGAAGCCAACATGCAGATTGCAAAGGACAAGTTTTTGAAAAAGAAAAAAAAAACTTTGTTGCGTCGTTCTTTATATATCTGAAAATTGTGAATCCTGAGAGATCTGTATTAAGAAAAGGAAATGTTTTGTGGATGTTGGAACTAGTTTGCGGCTAATTTGATCGCATCACGGTTTCTATTAATACACCAAACTTCTTCATTTTCGAAAATTCTTCTTTGCCTTGTTTCTGCTTAATTTTTGACATTTGTATGCTTTTAATTCAATAAAAAGGTATATATTTAGCTTGCCTCCGAGTCCCCAATTTTGGCTTCGGTTTTTACTCCGAACCAAAAAAAAAGCGACATGAGAGTCCGAACCTAAAAGGAGTTTTCCCCTTCCACCTTCTCTCTTGTCTCTTTCCCCATCCACACTCATATAATAATCACAGTTTAGCTCTGCCAAATCCAATAATAAACATTAATTTACAACATTTTTTCCAAAAAAAAATAATCTAAACGTTTTTCGTCACTATCTGTTTTGTCACATTGTCCATCGATCGTAACGCTCTGTTTCTGTATACTTTTTCTGTGAGTGATGCCAATCTTGACTTAAATCAGATGCTATTAGTATTTGGATTCATATACCCATCGTGATTAAATTCAGATACCTATAGATAATCGTTGCTCTAATTGATACTAATAGCTTTTGATTTATATTCTTCTACGGATTAAGGAGCGAGCTCGTGGGTTTGTGTTTGCCGAGGATTTTGGAGGGAAAGTTTGATTTTTGAACTTCAAAGTCCCTTTTCTGAATCTCTCTCTCTCTTTACATCATTTATTCTGAATTCATTTCTTATTCCTTCTCTTTGCTTTCTCTCTCCTCTGCTCTGGTAGATATCAGAAAATGAGAAATTCTTAGATTCGTGCCAAAATCAGAGAGATCTGATATTCTCCGAAGACTTTGAAAAACCCAGAATACTCCGTTTCTTTTTAACCTTCAAGTCACAATCCCCTTTCTATCACAGCTCAAGTAAAGTCGCGATCTTTTTTTATTATTAATATAAAGACTCTTCATTTAATTTCTGAAATAATGGTCAACTGCCATGTTCACATGCAGCAAAAAAACTAAAATTTTCTATCTTCTTCCTTTCAGAGTTCTGAGATTTGTGATTCAGTGCATGCAAGAGCTGAACAAATCATTAAGGTGCAGCCATTAGATGATAAATTAATCGGATTTCAGATGTCTTGTTCTGAGAAAACGACGGTGGATCCACTTCTGAAAGATTTGGATGAGAAGAAAGAGAGTTTCCGGCGGAACGTGGTGTCTCTGGCGTCGGAGCTGAAGCAAGTGAGGGGCCGTTTGGTTTCTCAAGAACAATCCTTTCTTAAGGAAACCCAATCTAGAAAAGTAAGTCCTTTTTTTTTAATTATTTATTCTTCTAATTTTCTCTCTTCCTTTTGTTGGTTGGTGCTATAGTGGTGGGGTCAAATCCTATTTGCTTGCTGGATTCCTGGGTTTTAAAAAACAACGGAATCAGATAGAAATGATTTGGCTTCTTTTTGTTGTTTGTTCAGGAAGCAGAGAAAAGGGGAAAGAACCTGGAAATGGAGATGTGTAAATTGCAGAAGAGATTGGAAGAAAGGAATTGCCAGCTTGAAGCTTCTGCATCTGCTGCTCAAAAGGTTTATACTCACATACCACTTTTGCCTCTCTCTCTTATTATGATCCCATTATGTTACTACTTACTAGTTACAAGGTTTCAGTTTTCTTGTGTGGTCTTTTTGTTATCTCTTGAGTGGCTCCAAAATCCTAAGAAGACAACTTATCTTTAGATGTTATATTAGCTGTGATTCATTAGGTTTAGCGATCTAAGCTTGATGTTTATAAGTCATACTTTCTGGTAGAAATGCATTGCTCGTCACAAACTTGTTTGATTTATATTCATTTAATGATATACTCTTGGTTATAGTTATACTTTCTGATTTTATAATCTTGTTTTGAGAGAGCAGTTTATCAAAGAATTGGAGGAAATCAGATCACAGCTCAATGCAACCAAGCAAACCGCAGAGGCAAGTGCTGGTTCTGTTCAATCTACAGAGGTCCAGTGCTCAATGCTGAAGAAACAACTTGACGATAAAACACGTTCTCTCCAAGAACACGAAGACCGTGTGACTCAGCTCGGGCATCAGCTCGATAATCTGCAGAGAGATTTGGGCCTTAGAGAGTGCTCAGAAAAGCAGCTAAAGGAGGAACTTACTAGAATTGAGCGGGAAATAACAGAGGCCATTGCAAAGGCTGGGATAGGTAGCACAGACTGCACGCTCCAGAAGCTTCTAAAAGATGTCTCTCCAATGAATTTCGAGAGGATGAATAGGCTAGTTGAGGTGAAAGACGAAGAGATTACAAAATTGAAAGATGAGATAAGGTTAATGTCAGGTCACTGGAAACATAAGACAAAGGAACTTGAATCTCAGGTAAATTTATCTTTTTCCTGACTCTGTGTTTGTTTGTTTAAGTTTGAGACTCTCAGTGAAAGATTCAATCTTCTAAGATTTGGAAACAACTGTAAAATTTCGCAGTGAATTTTTGACCCTTTGAAGATTTAGAATTAGCTGTTTAAATTGTCAATGAAAGTTTCAATCTTTTGATTAAAAAAAAACAGCTGGAGAAACAGAGAAGGACGGATCAAGATTTGAAGAAGAAGGTACTGAAGCTAGAGTTCTGTCTTCAAGAAACTAGAAGCCAGACAAGAAAGCTGCAGAGGGTAAGTATAAATCCTTTGACATTCGTGTAGCTTCTTGTTTGGATTAAAAGGGTTCTTATGAAAATCTTCCTTTTTTGTTGTTGTTGTGCGATGAATGGATCACAGAAAGGGGAAAGGAGGGACATGGAGATCAAAGAGATAAGAGATCTGATGTCCGGGAAACAACAACGTAATGAAGAATCTTGGGAGAGACAGAAGTTCTGGGACAATTCAGGGTTCAAGATCGTTGTTTCAATGTCGATGTTGATGTTAGTCGTAGTCTCCAAGAGATGACTTTGTTTCTTCTTTTCTCTTTCTTGTATGTATAGAATGTAGTTTCTTGGCTCTTGCAGATAGTTGAGGAAAACCTAGTCATCATATATATTATACATTTATCTCCATTTACGAGATAGCCTTGGACAGTGTTGAGAAGAGTCAAATGTCTTGGAGATTTTGGTTATCCCCGTAGCTCAGCTGGCTAGAGCGTGGGTCTTATGAGCCGAAGGACTACGGGTTTAGGCATAAGCATACTTCTTCAGGCCTTTTTTTAAAGGCCCAATATGAATACCAAGCCCAACTCAAACATGTTAACGTTTTCTTCTATGTTTCGCACTATAAATGTCGTCGCGGATAAATTTGAAATTGTTTTTCTGCTGTCATAATTTTTCTTGCCTCTCCGACACGTTCGACACGTGGCCCCGGTTCAGCCTGTAGACTCTTTGGAATATTCCAATAAATCCATATATATGTATGTATGTACATAACCTGGAAATACCCAAACTAACCTTACTTTGTCGCTTTCTCACCGACCCCACATCCCAGCTTTGTCCAAATTCAAAATGTCCCCATCCTCTTTAATAATTATTATTCGGTTCTTCGATTAATTTAAGAACTAATTAGAAAAACTATATATACTTGGCTGGAAATGTCATTATATTTATGGCTGTTGGTTGTTGAACTAGATACTCATAATTTTTTAGCAGACAAATGTATGACATTTAGGAGCTAATTATTGGACCTCTGTAAAAAAATATACTTTAAATCAATCATAAAAAAGAAAATAAATAAATATACATATACATGAAATTAAATAGTGTCATTTAGTCCATTTAGCCTAGCAACTTTGACATTAGGAGTTTGACTCCTTTTTTAAAAGTAGGAATGAAAATGGTTCTGAGAATGGAGCTACTAAAAGAACCAATTATAAACTTGTATATAATAAAATCAACTTTGTATGTTCCACTGATTACATGCAAAACGAATTAGTTAAATATATAAACAAACAATAGTTAAAAAACAAAGAATTAGTTAAATATAAATCTTGATCCTTTAGCTTAAAAAACCAATATTACCATGAGATTATTATTTTTTGTTAATATGTCACCGCCTTTAAAAAAATTTCAAAAAAAGTAGAGAAGATAAACGTTTTAGTAGTTGCATTAATATAGTACAGCCACAGGTATTGGAGAGGGGGTTAAAGTTTGAATGGTCAAAACTCAAAAAGCGGAAAAACGAAACCCAATTGGTTTCAAAGTCCAATTTACTAACCCCCGAAGACTATCTTATTAATTTTGTTATTTTTTTGGATTTCATTTTACGATATATGACTGTCACCAGCGCATTATAGCATATACCCCCCTTATCAAAAAGCCCAGCCACAGAGCTTCGTTTTTATTCTTACAAATTATTATTCACCAGACCAAAATTGAAAAAGGAAGAGAGAGAGAGAGAGGAAGAGAGGGAGAGGAAGAGAGAGAGAGAGAGAGAGGAAGAGAGAGAGAGAGAGAGAGAGAGAGAGGAAGAGAGATTCATCATCAACCTATCTCCCTCCTTCCTATGGATCTACTCATATCTTGATTCTTCCACCAATTTCTCCGTTTTCTTTGATCCAAATTTCTGGGTTTCCCGGTACGTTTATAAATCTCTTTTTTTTTTGTTCCTTTTTTCGTCATTTGCTTAGTTTTCTCATCTTAAATTCTGGGTCTTTATAGTTTCCCAATTTCCAGTTTTCAATTTCCAAAAAAGTTATTAGTTTTTAGCTTCATGCCTTCATCCAGTTTTTATGTTAAATAGATCGGTAAATATATACTAATCGAATTGGATTTCGATTGACTACGGATTACATCTCTTAAATTTTGTTGTTTGAGTTGAAATTTGCTATCTTTTTGGTATGTTATCCATTTTCCATGATTTTATTTCCTTATTTGGGTTCTATACACCTTTTCTTTCGTTTTTTGATATCTCCTGATTTTGAGGTGATATAGTTGTTTTAATATTTCCACTGTTTTTATAAAATCCAAACTTTGCATGTTGATAGTTTCCCAGATGTGTCTTGAGATTAACTTTGTTGAGTATGCTCTCCTCTGTTTTGTGATTGAGTTGTTAAGCAACTGTGAATTGCAGATATGGTTTACTAATCATGTCCTAACGATCACTTTACCAATTGGTTGTTGGCTGCAGGTTGAGTTTTTGATCTGATCGAGATTTGAAGAGTGACCAAGGAAGAATCATTTTTTTCACAAATTCTTCTGCAATTTTTTGTATCCTGGAATGGCCTCGGTGGGCATAGAGCCTAGTGCCCCGGTTAGAGATACTGCTGGAAACGCGACTGATGTTGATAGATTACCTGAGGAGATGAATGACATGAAAATTCAGGATGATAAAGTATGCTCTTTTTCCTTTCTTTGTGGTTTCGGTGCTGTTTCAGATTGTGTTTTTCCTCGTTTCAATGATTTTGATTTTGTTATGATCACCAGGAAATGGAAGCTACAATCGTAAATGGCAATGTGACAGAGACTGGCCATATAATAGTAACTACTATAGGTGGAAGAAATGGCCAACCAAAACAGGTTTGTGTTGCGCAAAACCGATCCTTAATTAGTTGGTTCAAATGGATTTTAGATTGCCAAGTTAATTTTCCTTGGATGGTTTATTTGCAGACAATCAGTTACATGGCAGAGCGAGTTGTTGGGCATGGCTCTTTTGGCGTTGTGTTTCAAGTGAGTTTGAGTTTTTGTTCTTCCTCGAGTCACTTATCTATGAAACTATGTGTCTTTGCCACTCACCACATCAATTTTCCTTTTTATTATTTCAGGCGAAATGTTTAGAAACAGGAGAAACTGTGGCTATAAAGAAAGTTTTGCAAGATCGAAGGTACAAGAACCGTGAGCTTCAAACAATGAGGCTACTTGACCATCCAAATGTGGTGTCTTTGAAACACTGCTTCTTCTCAACAACCGAAAAAGACGAGCTTTACCTCAACTTGGTCCTTGAATACGTTCCAGAAACAGTACACCGCGTTATCAAACACTACAACAAACTTAACCAACGAATGCCTCTCGTTTACGTCAAACTTTACACGTATCAGGTAGATATTAATTTTCCGGTAATTGTCCACTGTAATTTGATATCTCTTGTTGGAGATTTTTTCTTGAGTCTTTTATATGTTTGGCAGATTTTTAGGTCCTTAGCCTACATTCACCGTTGCATCGGCGTGTGCCATCGCGACATAAAACCTCAAAACTTGTTGGTAAATCCACACACTCATCAAGTGAAGCTATGCGATTTTGGAAGTGCGAAAGTATTGGTGAGTTTAATGAATCTCTCTCTCTCTCTCTCTTTTGAAGAAGACAAATTCAACAATTTATTGATCAATGCTGATTCTTGAAAAACAGGTAAAAGGAGAGCCAAACATTTCATACATTTGTTCGAGGTATTACAGAGCACCCGAACTCATTTTTGGAGCAACCGAGTATACTACAGCCATCGATGTCTGGTCTGCAGGATGTGTTCTCGCCGAGCTTCTTCTTGGGCAGGTTTGTCAAATCTCAAATCAAAACTTCTTTGTTCTGTTTCAAACCAGTTTGACCAATCTGTTCTTTTGTTCATGCCAGCCATTGTTCCCGGGTGAGAGCGGTGTTGATCAACTTGTGGAGATTATAAAGGTACCACCTTTGTAATGATTTCACTCTAAAAAGAGTACCTTTATTATACCTGACTCAAAAGTATAATGCTTTACTTTATGACATGTGTAGGTTTTGGGAACACCAACAAGGGAAGAAATCAAATGCATGAACCCCAATTACACAGAGTTCAAGTTTCCTCAGATTAAAGCTCATCCATGGCATAAGGTAATTAATTTGGATTTAAAACATCAAGCTCACTGTCTTCTCTAACTAAGCTGTTAACTGAAACGACTTTTCATCAAAATCCAGATTTTCCACAAGCGAATGCCTCCAGAAGCCGTCGATTTGGTCTCAAGGCTTCTTCAATACTCTCCCAATCTCCGTTGCGCTGCTGTGAGTATTTGCAACTTCTCTTACTTTTGTGCATTCTGCAAAATCTCTTTGGCTGATTTTTTGTTGAAATGTGTGATCTTGCCAATTAGCTCGATGCATTGGTCCACCCTTTCTTTGACGAGCTTAGAGATCCGAATGCACGATTACCCAATGGACGTTTCCTTCCACCGCTCTTCAACTTTAAGCCTCATGGTACTACACAACCACATTCTTCTTTTATCTTCAAATTGTCAAATTTTGGCCTGAAAAGAAAAAATAAGTCAAATTGCAGATATTGAGTAGTTAAAGCTTGATTTTTTTTTTTCTTGGTTTATGCACTTTGGAGCTATAATCAGCTTAACATAAGAAGAGTGACTTAAACTCGTGTTTTTTCTTTCTATGTGGTGTGAAAGCAGAGCTTAAAGGTGTGCCTGTGGAGATGGTGGCTAAGTTAGTACCCGAACATGCGAGGAAGCAGTGTCCGTGGCTCGGTTTGTGATTTATCTGCTGTTACCTGCAAACACGAAAACTAGAGCAAGCAGTCTGAGAAATTCATGCTCTTCTCTCTTCTTCTCTCTGTATTATTACTATTATTAAAAATCTCAATCTGATGATTTTGTAACCCTTTGCTTGTTTTATAAGTAGAGAAAGAGTGAATCATTGTGGGAGGGGTTATGATCATGTAAAAGTCAACAAAGATTCTTACCATTTTAAAGAGAGTTTGGTGTTTTCTTTGTCATTCTCATAAGTTAAGGTCGGTAATTTAAGAGAAGCAAAAATCGGATGTTTCTCTTTTAACACTTCAGTAAGACATAATTTTTCCAGAATTATCAAAGAGAAAAGAGATTCCACCTTATACAAGTCATAGGCAAAATGCTCATTTTATTCCTCAAGTATTTCACATTGCAATAAAATTCCTCATGAGATTGACTTTCACAATTCATGATTAAAAAAGTCAATCGTTACAACACAAACGGAAAACTTGTCGGATTATATAATCTTCACCGGAGTTCTCCGCAAACGTTTTTCTCCAAAATTTGAGCACCAAAATCCTTGCCCAGAAACTTTGAATTAGGACAGAAATACTTGATGAATAAAATGAGCATTTTTCAAATTATTTTATTTATATTGATAAAGAGAGAGGTCACGTGATGTTCTCGTGCGAATGTAAATAAAAGAAAAAGTCACGCGCAAGAAACATCCCAGTCGCAGCAGGTGCGCGTTGCGCGCGTGTCGCCAAAATCGAAAGGTAAGCTATCGATTTTGTTCATTATGGGCATACACGCGATATTGAGTCAAAAATGAGCGAGTGTACTGCGTTTTGCGTGTTATCATGCTGTCGTTTTGGGCTCGATTTTGATCAATTTTTAGCAATTAGGAAACATGTTCCTATATGACACTGTCCGTCAAATTAACATCAATTATATCACAGTATATGCGTTTTGCTTGTTATCCCTTGCCGTTTTGCTTTTTTTTTTTTCTTTTCTTTTTTCGCTTCGTCGGATCTCATTTCGCCTATTAAAGACTGTATTGGTTTCTCCGGCTTACACGGAAATTTCGATAGCTCGAACCAGCCTGAAGACGGGTGTAAAGTTGTTTCTGAGGTTATGCAGAGAGGGAAATGCGCTTGTGCCATTGTCTATTGGCTATGGATCCTTCCGTCAAGATCCAAACTTTCGGAAATTCGTATAGGCTCTGTTTTGCTTGGCTCAGATGATATTTACTAGTGAGAGAGATGAAAAAACCCATGATCCTATATTTTTTCTTTTTCTTCTTAATCTCAAGGCTTACATCTTGGACATATGATGGATTGCTCTATTACCAGTTATCAGGTAGAGAAAGCTATAAAGCACAACACTATTGTCATCTTGGAGACTGGTTCTGGCAAGACCCTTATTGCCATTATGCTTCTTCGTAATTAATTTCAACCTGTAAAATTTGTACAAGTAATCTTCACTTGTGCAGTTTACTCGTGAGTAGTACGAATGCAGTAACTTTTAAATCTATTGAGATCTCTGAGTAGATATCTTTCTGTTTGCAAACTATTATCACTCGTCATATCACATTCTGCTCATTTTCATAAGAAGTTGGCATATTAGTTACAATGTGTTCTATCCTCAACAAAGTTGTCTTGTTTTCCAGTCAACTTTGCCAGCTTCAATGCCTGAAATTCAAAGTGGAGAACATTGATTGCATTACAAAGTCTTTGAAGAAATGTGAGCATAAAAAAACTTCGAAGTGGAGAAGCTCGAAAGAGAGATTCAGAAGATTTCTTCCGAACTCCCTTCAATTTAAGTCCTTCTGACCATAATTGGACTTTTTATCTCCTCCAACGCAAGCCTTTTGCCATCTATTAGATGAGCGAATTTTGGCCATGGAAAACAAGGAACAGAGTAAAATAGCATCTGCATCAAGACTGAGTTTTTTTCTTCTATTAGCCGTTAGATCAGATGATGTTGATGTATGCTGTAGGTTTTGTGGCCATTATATCGCAATGGTTTTAGGCGAGAAAGCATTTAGTTAAGAGTACTCTTTAGGTTATGTGATTCTCAAGATAACAAAAAAACAAATTTTTATATCAAACCATTCTTATGTGTTTCTTCTTCTCTATCCTTATACTTGAGAGTGAGAACTTGAGCAAGAAACTTTTATCGATTTGATTAAAAATCCTACAAGGAAGTGTTGAACTTAATAATCCTCTTTTTTTAAAAAGAAAAGAAAAAAAGAAAAAATATCCTCCTTTCTTACAGATTGAACACTTTAAACTGTCGATGGAAGTTAAAAAGTGAAAAGAAAAAAAGTTAATAAAAAAAAACAAAGTGGAGCGCAATTAAAAAAAAAAAAAAAAAAGAAAAAAAAACTAGCATTCAAGAAAATAGTCTTTACAAGTAGACTTGTTGTGACCAAGTCCCTTGCACCTACTACATTGCAGCTGCCGCTTCATAACCTCTTCCGCCGGCGTTTTCTTCTTCGGCGGCCTCCCCGGTGGTCGCCGTGTCGGTGGCGGCGTTACCGTCACCGCCGAACCCCCAGAGCTCTCTCTACACATCTCTCCTTCTAACAACGGAGCCGGATTTATCGACATGGAGTATGTGAGCCTATAATTCTCAACACTGAAATATCTAGAACAGAAGTCGTAAGGGCTACGTCCATTACAGCTTATAACTGCCACTGCATGGTGACACGGTAAGCCCGTTACCTGCCAAACCTTGCAGCTACAGTCCCACTGCGCCATGTTCACGACCTCGTAAGTCTCTCCACGGACTTGAAACATATTGTTATCCGGAGATGGCGCCACGTGAAGGGTTTGCGCTTTCACGCACTCTTTCTCTAGCTTTATCTCAATGGAAGGTGTCAATCTTCCATTAGCCTCCGCTGCGTTAATCCGTCTCACGTGGATCAGTCCCATGATTTTCCCTCTGATCACATCGACCATTTGAGTTATGGGTAGATCGTTTGCATCTGAGGCCCATGTGAAGAACGGTTCACCTGAGTTTGAAGTCATGTGGTTGTAACGGGAACCAGGAAAGTAAGCGTTGGCCCAGTGATCAGGCTGGCTGTTTTGCACGATCCAATTGTAAGCGTCCATCGAGAGGCCTTTGATGTTCTCCACGTGTCTCTCGAATGAATCCGCTCTTGGTGCATAAGCTGCTGAGTAGAAGTCATCCACGATCAAACGCTTTATCTCATGAGAGAACGGTCCTTTCAAGTCTCTGATGAGCTCCTCTGTCAGATACCGCAAGCAATATCCGTGAAACGAGTTTGCAAACACTTTCGGGATCGATTCTTGCAGATTCTTCTGCCGATCCGCAACGAATGTGATGGGGCAAGATTCATGCAGATCCTTTTGCTGATCGTCAACAAAGTTTATCGGGGAAGGTGTGGTGAGAGCAGATCTCAGCTGAAGCAAGAACCATTCCCAGTTATCCTCTGTCTCCGCATCGACCACCGCGAAAGCCAGAGGAAACACTTCGTCATCCCCATCCACAGAAGTTGCCGCTAACAAAGTCCCCTGATACTTTGATTTCAACGGCATACTATCAAGAAACACTAGCGGTCTACATGCCTCGAGAAAGCCATAAACCGAGGCGTGGAACGAAACGAAGACACGGTGAAAACTTGAATCTTCCTTAGTCGTGAATGTAGCCAAGCTTCCCGGATTCGTTTCCATGATCTTCTCGCATAATAACGGAAGCTGCTTGTAGCCATCCTTGTATGATCCTTGAAGCTGTTCTCTTGCGATTTCTTTTCCACGCCAAGCCTGAAAGTAGTTCAGCTGAATCCCATACTCTTCCTTGATGTCACTGACGATATCTTTCGGTTTATAGTTTGGAAAAACTTTCAGCTTCTCCTTTATAATGCTAGCAACCCAGCTCCTACTCGTCTGGAGACCGTTTATGCCTCCCGCACCCTCACAGGTATGCGACGGATTCATTTTCTTGATACAGATCAGCTGAGTGGTTGATAGCCTCGATGCATGGATCCTCCATGGACAACCTTCCGCTTTGCATTTAACCGTCACTCGGTGGCTATCGTTCTTCTTGTAGCGGAATCCAAACTGGTTCGCGATGGCGTACTTCCGCAGGGCTTCACGAAACTCACCTACGTTTTTAAACCTCTGTCCAACACCTGTGATTGTGTTCTGCCATTGCTGTGTTCTTGCCTTTGTGAGAATATCTCCTTTAGGATTCGGGACTTCAAGAATCGATGACATCATATCAGTTGGATTGGTAATAATCTGTGCATCTTCAACTCGGTTCACGACTTGCTCCATAGTTACAACAGGAGGAGCTGACACTGACACTGAGAGGGGAAGATCATCTGCTCCAGTTGTGTCATCTATCATGTCTTCCAGAGGAACTGGAGGAATCGCTTCAGACAACGTTGTTCTGCTAGACCTGGAATAAAAAAGAAGAAGCAACTCTTAAAAAACCGAGATAAGGCGATGATGATGAATCTTCTACTAGCCGGCTTCGCTTACCTGCTCGCCGGCATGTTTGAAATGTCAGGAGCAGCTTCTTCGGGTATGAGATAGACATCGGCGGTGTTTGAGTTCTCGTGAAATTTAATCATTCGTTTCAAGTCTTTATCGTTAGAGATGGAGATGAGAGTCTTCTTGTTATCAGGGAGAAAGTATTTGAGACAAACTGTCCTGACGTCGCAATTAAACATCTCCCCAATTTCTGAGATAAAGTCTTTGAATTTCATCTCTTCATCCACGTCTATTGCGTGAGCATCGCCGCCTTTATAAGTAAGCACTCCGCCTTTCTCTGTCTGAAACTCCCCACCAGACATACATATTGCTATGACCCGTTTCCCTGACATGCCCTGCAACAATCAGAACAAGAAACCAAGCCACAAACCACACCGTCAAATCTGTAACAATCCCAATCCAATTGCATGGTTCCTAAAGCTTTTGAAGAAGAAATCATACTCTGTAACACCTAAACATAACGAAAGCAAGCAATTTAAGCGCTGTAGAAAAGAAGACATCACACAATCACTACGAAACTATTATTTAGCTGGGTGAACCAATGCAAAACAGTGTCATCTCAATGATGATGGCACATTCAGAGCCAAAAGATTGAAAATTTCAGATTCTAACTCAACCAGTAAGGCACTTGGCACCAGAAACTTGAATCCACACTCACGAAAACAACAATCTTCACCAAATTGCAATGAAGAAACAGTCGGATTTGATTGAAAGAGGAGGAAATTCAGGGAAAAGGAGGCAAAGCTTTCAACTTTATGGTCCAATCCAAATTCCAGAACACCTAATTCTCGTAAACCCTAAAGATTGATTAACCTCGGTTCCTAGACAAATGTGGAATCTGCCACCTAGCCGAGACAGCAATCCTAACTAACGATAACAAGTAACATTATATCCGAATAGGAGACAATTGAATAGCTCAGCGGTATCACAGAATTTGGGCAAAAGTTTCAAAATTGGGAATCGGGATAATCCTAGAACCAATATGCTTTTTCTTTTTGTAGCTTGTAAGAATGAGCGATTGAATTACCTCAAAATTGCGGAGAACCAAGAAACCCTGATCCGGTATTGAAGTTTTATGATCGATTTCTCGGAAGTAGCACGAGAAAGAAGAGGGAATAGCCTGACGACCCTGGGAACTTTTTTTTTTTTTTTTTTCTTCTTTTGCATTTATTTTTTTTTCTTATAAATAATTTAAGTGTAGTTGAGCTATCCAAATTGGAAAACTTACGGCAAATATTTGTTTTTCCTTTTCTTATCGCTATAAAATAGAAAATATGAAAAATGAAGAAGTAGGGAAAAAATTTAAAAAAAACTGATGCATGACCAAAAGAATACAAAAATAAAGGACTAATTGAAGCCCGAAAAAAAAAACTCTACATTGGTTTAATGTTTTTTTCTTCTCAAATCCAATGCTGAAAATAAGACAGGTTCGTTTAAGGTAAAGCCACGTCAGATGTTCGAGTACATATGTACTTGAATAAACTGTTACAAGTGTAGATAGATGTTAACGACCTTCTCGGCCAGCAAATCACCCATCCATGCTCAGCCTGTTGTTTCTTCCTTGAGAATATAAACTACATGTCGTTTTGCAGGCTGCCTCTTACATGAACAGCATGAAGAATCATTTGATTCATTCCAAACATCGTGCCATACTGCCATCTAAAACCAAGTAACATATCTCTTATCCTATGCTACGCAAAATGAATGGTTTACAATTTCATCAAAAAGAAAAACGCCAGAATCAGACCAGAAAGCGATATGTTATGGAATATGAATTCCTTTTCTTTTATATATGTTTGGGTGTATATTTATGCTAGGATTCGTTTCGTTTAACACAAAACATTACTAATAATCATTGTAATCGATTACAGCTAATATTAATATTTAATCGTAAACTAATGCGACGAACCAATAAAAACAAGAATAAGAAGAATGAAAAAAGTAAATAAGTAGAAATGATTCTACAACAAATTGGAGCTTTATCAATCTGTTGGCCATCGTTCGAGTACTTCTTTGATGATTTGTTTGGTTCACGTGATGAAAAAGAATAGTTGGGTGGAGAATTTAATTTTACTGGCCAACATAACATTGTTAACCTTTATCTTTTAAACGAATCTAAAAATTATTCACGTGTTTTTGCTCTTAATTATGAGATTTTGATTATATTTGTTTAATTTATTACTTGTTACCATCATCAGCACCAGTGGCATTCTTTCGAGTTCGAGCTAAAGCTAGCGTTTGCTATATTTCTACATAACAACGTACGTAGTTATACTATATCTATTTTTAAAACAAACGTACGTAGTTATACTATATCTATTTTTAAAACAAACGTACGTAGTTATAATTTTCCCCAAAAAAAAATTTGAGACTAACATCATGTTTTTCTGGTTTTTTTTTTACCCAATTTAAGGGAGTATATAATTGTTACAACAAAAAGAAATGAAAGGTCAAAATCATGATATACTAGATATATAATGTCAGTTGTCAACCGTGGTAATATACAAAAAAAAAAAAAAAAAAACTGTGATCGTCACTATTTTTAATGAAAAATCACAACAGTAGACCCCCATTTTAAAAGGGCCATCAATCGATTCATTAGCATTATATATAGAGATACAAAAGATATATATAGCCATGCATGTCGCTCAAGTAAAATAAACTTTAGTCCTCGATCTCATTCTTTGCAAGTAAGGCTACTTATTTTTGTAATTTTCCGGATTACTGGTTACTTCCAACTTACAACCCATCTTATATTCCTATTACATATTTCGATACCCGTTTACCTGACCAACTTTCAATATATATAGTGATCCCTATATATATATATATATAAGTTCCGTTTTAATTTGCTGGTCAAACTGGGAGCTGAAGTCTGGTGGAGGTGGATTACTTAGCTCTGGTTATAGCTATATAATTGCAGTTTATAGGTGAAAGATTACCAAAGAAGATTAGGATATTTTTCTTATGAAAAGACGCCTAATTAATAGATATTAATTAGCGATTATATATGCATATAGCTTTTAGTTGTTGGATATATTCCACAAGAAGCAAGAAGAACTCTTATTAATTTATGAAAATATTGAGTCTTTATATTCTCCAACATATTCTTTTTCGCTTATCTTTTGACTGTGTGCTCTTATCTTTGTTTAATTTTATAGAATAATATATAACAATGCATCCCCACCAAATTATAGACTTTTTATATACTTAGTCGTAATATATGCAGTCATCCCTATGCTAATACGAAACCGATTATTAGTTCATTCACTCACGTTAAATATAGTATAACGTATTACGTACAAAGCATCCCAACTTTATTTCTACGAGACCATAGAAAAGCCATGCGTATTACGTAATAGAAGTTTCTATGGACTTTGGATAAAAGTTAACAAACAATTCTCTAAATGCTTACAACCGTAAATATATATATATATATATAGGGAATTCAAGAGTTACTAGATCTACGTACTGAAGCTAAATGTTGACCGATTAAGATTTTTTTCTTCTTTTTGACCAAATTGACCGATTAAGATTGAACAAATAGAGCCAATCAAATCATATATACAAAGTCGATAAATATAATGTAGTTCTTATCATGGGTCATTAATACATTTACAGAAAAACAATATACCTACCTGGCTACCAACAATGGTTTAGTTTAATTACCTTTGTGGAATAAAATAATCAGTAATACACGAGATCATAATATCTGTATAAAATTACACATTACACATTTCAATGAAAATAACAAAATTACGAGAGTCAGTTATAACTGATATGGTTGAGATTTTTTCTTCTCTCTTAGAACAGTTTAAGTCTTTGGTGAAATTTGAAACGTGGACTGAGGTAACATAATCAGGTGGTGGATAATTTATCTTTTAAACGTCAGGGTCCAAATTAGAATTTTCTTCCTAACGGGTCTACGTACTCTCATTCTAAATATTATTGATCGCTCATATAACTTCGGTGAAAAAATTTATAGGTTAATTGAAGCTTTAGTAATTAACATGAAAAAGTGTTTTTGAAAATAATGAAAGTGGCCTTAGTTAGGCAAGAGTTGCCAAGATTGATGGGGAAAGTAAAGAAGGACAAGAAAGTAAGAGTATGTTTGAGTTTAATAATAAAGAAAATTCCATTTTAACTAAAAACAAATAATAAATCAAAATGATTTGTTCCTAAAAGAATACTATACAGAAAAAAGGAGGCTGAGGAAAGCGTGAGAGAAAAGACTAAAGGAAACATAGAACTTGGATGCCTAACCAATGCTTTCATTTTTGAGGTCAATTGAAACCAACACATTACATGAGATTTTACAAGATCCCACCCACCATCTGATTATGTTACCATAGTCCATGTGCCACCATCCCCTGCCGTTCGATCTCCCTTAAGATTCTCAAACACTAATATCCCAATTAATATGATTTCCACGCTTAATACACTTATATTTGAATTTATTCATTCAACGAAATAATTTTAATTTTGAAAAATTGACATCGTTTCTTGAATCGATATAGATTGAAATTTCGTGATATAATCTTGAGTTCTTGAAATACTTTGGAGCAAGAGATGCATAATGTGGTTCGAGCTACTAAAATCTAAAGCGAACCGAACTTTAATTTGTCATATCAAACTTTTTATATGATTTTGAAAGATATACCACTCACGAAAATTGAAACAGACCAAATAAAAGATCAATGGAATTAAAAAAAAAATAACATGTTTTGTAATAAATACATCCAAACAAAAAACTGAAATATATCGAACTAAAATACTCTGATTTCCTCAGCACTAGGGGAAAAAAAAGGAAAAAAGAAAAAAAATACTCTAAATTACTGAAACAATTAGGGGAAAAAAAGAAAAAAGAAAAAAAGAAAAAAAGAAAAAAAGAAAAAAAGAAAAAAAGAAACCTCAGCACTAGACTTGTGTTACTGCATGCGAAAAACAAACGTTAAGAAATAATAATTTTGAAAGACCGGTTAAACTATTATTTTATCGGTTCACTGGTTAATATTTTGGTGAGCCATATTCCTTATAAATACATTCGCAAACCCACATTCCACTTACGGCACCAACACAGCAAAACAAACTTCTAATTAAAAACCTCTCTCTCTCCTCTTCCGTGTCTCTTCCTGTTCTCGTCTTGTTCTGTTCCAAAACCAGACAATTTCAAGAGAACAAATTCTAATGGGAGGAAACAGATCACACAGTAGCAAAAGGTTCTCTCTCTTCGGCATCTTCAAAACACGAAGATCTCACAGAGTAGAAGCAGACGCCTCTTGGGACGAAGTCGTTTACACTCGCAAAGCAATGGCTAGTGACGAAGACAAACGCTATTGGGTGGCTGAACCAGGCATCGACCGCAAAGCTTCTGCCTTTATCGCCAAATTTCATGCGACTCGTGTCTCTGAGTCCGAGCGCCAGACTCTCTCTCCATACCCATCCGAGAAGGCATGATGACGATTGATTTATGAATGAAGATGATAATGAATATGACGATCAAAGGCTGATTTGATTCTATGTAAATTGTTTTTTATTTTATTTGATGTGTTCTTATGAGAGTTTATTGATTGTGCCTTCATTGTAGTTAAAAATTGATCTTTCTTTACGATTCTCTTCGTCTAGCTTCTCATTCATTTTTCCTTCCTTTCATCGTGTAGCTAGTAAAATAATCAATATTTAATTAAATCATATGGACTGTTTTTTGGTTGTCGGTTAATAAACCAATTCAAATAACGTTCGACTTTGTATAGTTCTTGTTTTTCGTACAATCTTCATATTTATTTGAAGAGGAACAGAAAGAAGGGAATAATTAAAGACTATTAAATTCTCACAAAAACCAAGAAGTTTGGTTAACTTTTTAGAGTATTAATAATTTTTTCACAAAAAAAAAACAAATCTTTTAGAGTAATAAAGCTTGTTCAAAAGAAATACTAACATTCGTACATTTGGAATAACAAGATTTGATGAGGCTCCCAAACACCCAAGTTAATTTAGGATGTAGCTTGTTATGAATTTCACATTGACTATAAGTTAAAACATCATCTACTACTAGATAAGTAATTTGACCAAGTCATTCATTCAAATTGGAAAACCATGAATTTTGACATAGCTACATATAAGGTTTTCAACTAAACTAATCCAATCAAAATAACATCGTTTTGGTTTACGTATATATGATTTTTAATTATAGTATTTTTTAACAAGAGAAAATCGACCGTATCTTGAGATCCATTAAAAAATATAATAACCAAAAAACAAAGATTTGAAGCCAGTTGTAGAATCAATAACTTTATATGATTGATATTATTTGCATGGAGGGGAGGTCCTTGTTAGTTCTTCCCCTTACATAATGCTGCAGTCTTTGTACAAAAGGTACATTTTAAGAGTACTTTGATTCCTCTTCTCTTTTCATTCGCTTTGAGCCTTTTCTTGGTTCATACACTCTTACTTTTTACTGCCAATTATTAACCAAAATATTCTCTTTAATTTTATTAGATAGTTGCAAGTCTAGTGATTTCGTAGTGGTACAAGATTCGATCTCCACAAAGTAAAAGAAAAAATCACTCACATTACAAAGAAAACGAATTAAGACTTACAACGCAGCTTAACATCAAATTAAATATATAAAATTTTGGTTCATAATTTTGTAGGAATGTAGTAAACGAAGACAAAAAAAAAAAAAAAGATAAGATAAAAAGTCTGTACAATATATACTACCCTCAAACTCTAATTTTAAAAAGAGAAATTATTTAGTTCAATTTACCCATTAAAAAAAAAGTCAGAATGAAAAAGTCATTTGGAGTACTATGTGGAATCATTGAAAGACTCCTCAATGGCCAGTACTCATCGGTCTCTATTAATTGACTAATTTGAGTAATGCGTACCATCTATTTGCACCCAACATGCATCTCCACTCCCAAATTTGCTCAACCTAAGGATCAATTCGCACCCCAAACTCATAAAATTACAAGGAACAAAAACAAAAATAGAAACTAATACATATTTCTAATGTAAAAGAAGAAAACAAACTCACATGGGTCGCTTTAACTTCAAGAGCCCGAGCGCAAAAATGAAAAATTCTTCAGGATTAAATTTCACATATGTGCAAAGAATTCTCATCATGTTTTTTTACCCCTAAATTATTTGAAGGCTTCCTCTTTACTAATTAAATATTATATAATATGAATAAACCTGAAATTTAATTTATATAAAAAAACTGCAATGCAAAACTGACATTTCATAAACTTAAATCCTAAAACAACACTTATTATGAAAGAGAGATAGACGGAGAGATAATTATACTCTCCGCAAACAAACAGCATAACAAAACACAAATAATAATTAACTAGGGAATTCTAAATTCCATGAAATGCAAAGACAATACATATCAAACCAAAGACTTATTGCCGATAATCAATAATCATCAGAAACAAACGTCATCGATGGATATGATTTAGGGTTGCTGGAGGTAGTAACGGTTGTTGTCCTCTATCATAGGGAGACACATCTGCTCAGGATTGTTCATCATCTGATTAACCAACCACGCTTCCTGCTGCTGATTCGGATTGTAAATTCCATCTTGACTCACATTTGGATATCCAAACTGATTCTGGTACTGGTTGTCATTAAGATGTAAGTTTAGCTGGTGATCGCAAACACCTACCGGATTCATCATTTGATAGTAAACTTGTTGGTCATTTGCGGCAGGCAGAAAATTATCTCCAAAAGTCATACCCGGCTCTGGTTTCGGGTCTGAAGGGATAATGGGCCTCAAAGCCCATAACTCATTCGGTAGTAGCTGAGGAGGGTTGAAAACATCTGGATTTGGAAAAGCCGAGGGGCCCACTTCAGCTATAGCTGCTGGTGCCATGACATCAGCAGCTGAAGAAGATTCTCCATACTCAAGCTGCGACTGAGTCAGGGTCTGATTCCTATGGTGATAGAGCTCCTTCAGATACTGATCAATGTACTTGCACAAATCCTCACGAGTTTTATCAGTCAGCGAAAGCATGTCACCTTGCCCACCAAGAAACTCGAACATGACCTCCTTCATCATCCTCTCCTTGTTTTCTTTCGTCTTCTTGTCGTTATTCTCCATGGTTTTGTTGATGCTTTGTCTGAGAAAACCTTCATGGTCCACCATTTTCTTTTCTTGCTCTATCTCTGGCAGCATCACGAACTTCTCCACTACCTCCTTCACTCCCGAGTTCGATGGCCACACCTCCGGGCCTGAGCTGAACGGACTGTAGATAACTGCACATGCTTCGATACCGCAGAGAACGGAGAGCTCGTGGATTTTTTTAACGAACCCTCTCTTCCTCTTATTGAATGTTGCTTTCCTCATTGAATCATTGGTGATGTAAGCTAGGTTTAGCTTCTTCCTCGTCATAATGATGACCACAACAATGCTTTTTTTGTGTGTGTTTGTTTGTGTTTAACTGTGTATTGTTATGTCTTGTGTTTGTGTTGTATTTTTTTCCAGGAGTTTGTTTATATAGAACTGTGAGTGGTCCAGATGATGTTATGTCATTAGTTGGCAGAATTATTGCTAATTATTTCATGAAAATCCAAAATTAATAATTTTTATGAACTAATGATTAATTATATACGCCACGTGGTATATAATCAATAACGACAACTTGTTGGAAAATTTAGAGAGGTTAGGAATACTTTTTCATCACTAAGGTTGTATCACCTTAAGAAATTCGGATATTACCTTCTTAATGGCTATAAATATGTAATTTGAAAACAAGAAAAAGAAATTGCTGTTTTATTTCTAGAAGATACATTGAAATTAGTTGGTGAATTGCTGGCAATGTAAGTATGTATACCAATATGTGTGCAATTTATAGACACATTCACCATCTTAATTAGCTTGAAAAACAAATAATATGTTTATTATGTATTATAGGATTAAATGATTATTTTTAGAAAACATCTACCATACATTGCATGTTCTGAATTAATCTATTTCGGATGTGAAAGAACATGTTTTTAAGGTGTTAAGTTAAATTACAGCTTGCAAGAGTTTTCTTGTGTAAAACAATTTAGTTTTTGATCATTAAAATGGTATTTAATTCTTTGTACATAGAATCATATCTACGTTAAAAGTATCTCCAAACCAAAACCTCATTTTCGTATCTACCTGAATTAATCTATTTCGGATGTGAAAGAACATGTTTTTTAAGTATTCAATTAAATTACAGCTTGTCAAGAGTTTTCTTGTTTAAAACAATTTGGTTTTTAATCATTAAAATGGTATTTGGTTCTTCGTACATAGAATCATATCTACGTTAAAAGCATCTCCAACCCAAAACCTAATTTTTGTATTTATCTAAATTAATCTATTTCGGATGTGAAAGAACATGTTTTTTAGGTATTTAGTCAAATTACAGCTTGTCAAGAGTTTTTTTTGTTTAAAACAATTTGGTTTTTGATCATTAAAAAGGTATTTGGTTCTTCGTACATAGAATCATATCTACGTTAAAAGCATCTTCAACCCAAAACCTCATTTTCATATCTACCTTAATTAATCTATTTTAGATGTGAAAGAACATGTTTTTTAGGTATTCAGTTAAATTACAGCTTGTCAAGAGTTTTCTTGTTTTAAAAAATTTGGTTTTTTATCATTAAAATGGTATTTGGTTCTTCGTACATAGAATCATATCTACGTTAAGAACATCTCTAACCCAAAACCTCATTTTAAGGATGATAAAGATTTGAGATTGCATTACTCCAATGGTAAAACCTCAAATCCACCTTTAAAAAAATTTATAAATTGCATTACTGTTCTAAATATAAATAATAAATTGATTATGATTATAAACTTTCATAAATATATACTAAACATATTTTTAAATAAAATATTAGATGAAATATTTATTTAATTTGTGAATTTATGTCTTCATGTAATTTTATTTTCATGTAAAATATTTGTTATTGTAATGTGACTTTAAATGTGTGTTAATTTTCTCAATTCAATGTTATTTTTATGTAAAATAAATTTTAAGTGTTGTATAATATTTTTCTATATTAATTATTTTATTTTAATTTAGTCTATTTATATGATATAATCAGTTTATAACTATATAATTGAAATTTTTAATAACATGGACTAAAATAAAAAATAAAAATATATTAATAAACTTATTTGTAAGATATATAAAATTACAAATAATAAAAAGAAAAGAAAATTTTTTTTTTGCGGTTTTGGATAGTAAAATCTCAAATTTAAAATTTCGTTATTCAAAACCTTAAAATTTGAGATGAAATTTATAGTTGACAAAGTTTCTTTTTGTTAGTAACTCCTTTAATTAATTATAAAAAACAATTGTACCAAAAGATAGGAAATGTCCTACTCATCATATCCATAAATGTATATACAGACCTTCAGAAAGGTAGATACAAACTTTAGAATGAAACGAACTCATAAAGACTAAAGAGTAGTTACAAACACACACGTGTAAAAATAAATTTATGAAGAGGTAGAAACAACCTCCCATGCAAAGAGACGAAATCCCTGAACCAGAATGATATAGTATAAAGCCGAAAGCAATAGAGTAGAAATATCCAAACAAAATCCCATTATATATATCAGAGTATAAAACCGTCAGGGTGCATCTCACATACGTCTCACAATAGTCCAAATTAAAGTTAGCTTACACACGATAGAATCGACCTTGTAAAAACTCCGAAAATATTAATGGATCACAATGATTACGTCACCCATAAAGATAAAAGAAAATTGAAGTACAAGGTATAATATAATTTGGATATAAGCTCACAACTTAATTTGATTGTATCATTTTTGTCATTATGTAAAAGAGTAATTTTATCGATTTTCTTTAACAAAAAAAAAGAGAGTAATTTTAATGATTTTCTTTAACAAAAAAGAGTAATTTTAATGATTTATATTTGAGCCCCTCCCACAATTCCTTGACACTTGTTTCCGTAGTCGTATTACTTATTTTTATACACACTATCTTTAGTTCTGATTAATTAATTAAAGGGATATACTAATTTAGCAAAAACAAATTGAATAATGATACTAAAACATAATTCTTTCAGTTTTTTTTAATGAATGGTGATTATAAAAAAACAAATTAAAAAACAATTTTTTTTTTCAACATAATACTAAAACTCTGAATCTCTGAATTCACGATATCAATGCCTAGTTATTTGCTCAAGCTAGCAATAGTGGTAAACTTAAGAAATTTTAGGGTTGATTAATTTAAATATAACTCGCGAAAATCCATAAGGCTCAAATTTTATTCTTAATAAAATTCATACAAATATATTTTTCCTTATATTAATTCGCAATCCAAATATATGTGAAGAATTTGCGAAACTGTGGTGCTCTTCGGTTGACTCTAGAGTCTCGCTCAACACTCATAATTTACCACTGACTTCTCCGACATGACAGAGATGACAATAATTATTAATTAATAATTAGAAAACTCAAACTTAACGAACTAAAAAGATAAGACATATCAAAAACAAGATTTGTCCCTGAAAACATTTGTCAAAGGATAACATAACATTGCTAGCATGGCGTCGACCGCGTCGATTTAGTTGCTTTAGAACTGGTGGTGATTGTTATAATGGTTGTTGTCTTCCATCCAAGGAAAACATGTCTGATCAGAATGTTTCATCATCCCCTAAACAAACCAATCTTGCTGATTCTGGTTTTGATTTGGCTCATAAAATTCATCCTGAAACTTTATTTACAACATTATAGCAGTTGGTATTGATTACATATGACTTAAGATACATGGATGTTGATCATCAACACAAACCTGATTCATAACTACGGTATCAACTTCTTGGTCGCTAAGGGGGAGGAGATTACTTGCAAGAGAATCAACATGCTCTGATCCATGGTTCGAAGAGGTTATGGACTGGAAATCGTTGGTTAGTTGAGGAGAGTTGAAGAAGATTGGAACACTCGGAGGAACCCGTATCAGCCATAGTGGTCGGTGCCACGACCGCAGCCAAAGCGGTCGGTGCCATGTCTAAAGCCATAGCCATTAATTGAGGAGGATTCACCAATTTCGAAATGCGATTGTTTAGGGTTACGTTTTTATGATGAAGAAGATTCTTGAAATATTGATCAATAAATTCACAAAGTTACGACGAGTATTATTGTTCATATTCAAATCTCCCATCTTCCCACCAAGGCAAGCGAACATGCATGAGTTCCTTCATGAATTTCTCCTTGTTATCTTCAATCAAAATTTTATTCTGCTTTTCGACTCTTAGGATGGCCTGATCTAGAAATTTTTTGTGGTTAACCGATCTACATGTCTTCTCAGTCTCTGACAACATCTCGAACTTCTGCATAACGTTATACACCCCCGAATTTGATGGCCATGCCTCTGGATTTGAGTTAAATGGATTGTAGATGACCGCACACGCATCAACATCTCAGAGAATCTTGAGCTCATCGAGTTTCTTCATAAGTCCTCTCTTCCTATGCTTGAATGTTTTTTTCCTCACCGTGTCATCGAAAATGTATGCTAGGTTTAATTTCTTCCTCGCCATGACTACAATAAATGATTTTTGTTTTATATAGTTTATGTGTATTATGTTTTGTTTAACATAAACACAATTTATATAGTGGCGAAGGTGTCCACATGATGTGTTGTCGCTTTGCTGGCTAATTTAGCTAGATGTGTTAAACATTAAATTAATGTAAATATTGAATTAGTTATATAGCTAGTGCTAATTCATGCAGCCGTGGTACATGATAACTATTAAAAATGTGTGAGAGGACAAGTGTTATTGGTGATTTTTTTGTTTGAATTTGTTATTTATGAAGTTTATTATCTTCACCTTATCTGTGAAAGCGCCACTTTGCAATTAATATATGCGTAAATGTCCCTCTAAAAAAAATATATATGATGTAGAACTTTTGAGGATTTCGTGTGGTTTTAATCCCTACAAACTCCCAATATGTCATTTTTTGTTTGAATAGCCAATTTAAAAATATTCTATCGTTATGGTTCTTCCATAATGTGAGAATGTAATTTTACGTTCTAAAATGATGGATGTGTCTGAATTTTGTTTGCCGCATCGTTAATGATAATGATTTAAAGACATTATCATTTTTTGATTTTGGTGCATTGAATATATATCCAAATTTTCAAATTGGTCACTTGTACAATGTTTTTGATTTAGTACTATATGGATCATTGTTTCAATGCAACTCAAACTCGATAAAAATATGGTTCCTATCGAGCAGGTTCAACTAACCAATATTCTCTAATTTTTTTAAATCTTCCAAAAAAATATTATTTAAATACAAAATAATAAATTTTTAAAATATAAAATATTTTATATTCAAGATATTATGTACAATTTAAATGGTGATGACTTGAGTTAAAAAAAAATCTTAATATTTTTGAATGATAGATAAATTATAATTTTGATTAGAATTAGAAAGAGAAAAATAGTTAGAAAATAATGATAAATAGTGTAAACTAAAGATTTATGTAACCTGCAACAAATATTTTAAAATCCCAAAGGTCATTTTCTATAATCAAAATTTAAACAACCCTTTATATACAACCAGGCAGAAGTATTTTAATATAATATAAAAAGAAGTTTATTAACTAGAGAAACTTAATTTAATTGAATTAAAAAGATAACCGCATATCAAGGAGGGAAAACACATATCAAATGAACAAATGACATACAATAAAAACGAAAATATCACAAATCCAAAACATTAAAACTTATATTCATTCTGATAATATAATAAAACCATAAGCATAATAAAAACACTAACAAGAAAATAAATTGCAATACAAATTTATAACGACAACAAAAACAAAATGCATTTGAGATTTTTATTTTGTTTTTTAGAATGTGAACACTCGTTATTGAAAATCTAGCGGAATCATATATTATTGGTAGGATTTGAATTTGAAACAGGGATGCTACTGCTTGAGTTGACTATGGTCAGAGCAGTATAATAATCGCCGGAAATTTGTTGTTGGTGGTGATTGCAGTTGTGATTATCATCTATGAATGAAAAACCCATATTCTCAGCCGCATAACACATCTGCTCAGGATGATTCATTATTTCCATTAACCATTTTTGTTGGTTCTGATTCTGGTTATTATTTTGATTCAGATTCAGATTCTGAATTCGCTCATAAAATCCACCATGTGGACGAACCGGATGACGAAACTGTTGCTGATGCTGCTGCTGAGAATTAAAAAAAGTCGCTGCATCGGTGGATGAGAATGAAAAACCCACCCTATGAATCGTAGTGGTTGGAGCGGTTGTTGTCATCGTAAGGGCCAATGATCCAATCCCTTTAGAAGAAGGAGCCATAGCCGCAGCAGCATTGGAAGATTCACCTATCTCCACACCAGCATTGCCCAAAATTTCAATCCTGCGATTAATCTCTTTAAGATTTTGTTCAATCAAATAACCTAAATCATTAAGATCCATAATATTGAGATCAAACATCCCCATTTTTCCGACCAAACATTGGAACATGACTTCAGTCATCTCCATCTCCCTATTATCCTTATTTTGTCTCTTCAAATGCTCGGACGCTTTGGCGATCCTTTGTTTGAGAAAACTCTCTTGATCCACCATTTTCTTGTGTTGGTCCATCTGTGGCAACATCCGCAAATCTGAAATTACCCTTTGCACACCAGAATTGGATGGCCACACCTCAGGATTGGAGTCGTATGGACTGTAGATGATAGCACATGCAGTGATACCACAGAGAGTCGATAGTTCATTCACTTTTTTTATCAAACCTTTTTTTCTTTTCTTAAAAGTTGCTTTCCTCGACGATTCATTTGCAATGAAAGCAAGTTTCACCTTTTTCCTCGTCATGATTGATTTTTTTTTTTTTTTTTTTTTTTCACTTTCTCTCTTTTTTTGTTTATTTGTTTTTGTGTGTGTATTGCATATAATATTTGTGGATGAATTGTCTTATATAGGGATGGAGCGTATACAGAATTTTCTCTTTTAATTTGAGACATTAATATTTTATTTATAGTTCGTAAAAAAATATAAATATTCATAACAGACAATAAAGTCGTGAATCTATTTAATTATTATTTTTATATTTTATTCACTTATATTAACATGATCTCATTAGTAAAAATGTTATAATTATTAAAAAAAGAATTATGAATATTTGAAATATTTTTTAAGATTTAGTTTAATAAATTGGTCAAAATTTATTTTTAATACATTTCTGTGATTATTTTTCATTATTAAAGATGTTGAATATGAATTATTTTGATTTATAAAGTAATAAATTCTTGAAAATCATAGTTTACATTTCTCGTCCTTTTGTATCTATACAGTATACCTAGGTTAGAAACATACAATACTCATTATAAAATATAATTTTTCTTCGTTTAATATTAATAAGAGCCTAAAACATAAAAAAATATTTGATATTTTCTTAAAAAATTTAGTTTAGAGTGGGCAAAATGTAAATAAATTGGAAAAAAACTAATTTGTGGTCAGCTTGTGTTGTTATTGTAAGATCATAAGATCATACTTGGTAATAAATTTGAGAATATATTATACTTAAGTTAGAAATTTTGTTTCTATAGAACAAAGATTCGAAACTCCCACGGTTCATTAATAATCCAACTATATAATTAGTTTCTTTAAAAAAAAATTTATCAATTTTGTTATACTTTTGATTTTGAATATAAATTTATCTAAAATCTATTACATAGTTCAATTAGTTTTCTAAATTTATCATTAATAAACTAATGTTTCTTTTATGTAAAGTTTTAATATTAAAATCAGTTATTGTTGATGAATTGAAAATGTGTAAATATTTTCAAGTATTTTTTTCAAGTATTTTTCTATTTCTTTTTAACTTTAGCATTTTCAAGCATATTTGTGTTAGGAGATAATATAGTAAGATTTTATTCTTTATTTTTCTATGATAAGATTTATATTTGATAAGAACAAAATTTATTTTTCGAAATATAGTGATGTATTTTTTGGGAAAAAAAATATTTTGTATATGGTAATGTATTTTAGATAATATGCATGTATGACAGGTTGTTAAGACATTTATTATCTTTGAATAATTGATAATGAGTAAATCTTTTCAAAATATATTTCCTTTTTAGATTTACTTTTGATATGCATATCTTAAAATAAAATACAACTATAATTTGTATATAAAAAAATTAATAATCTCATTTTGAAAGGAAGGATTTTTTTTCTAAATAAATAAAGATCTAAAACCATCTCAAAAATTTTAAGTGGCTAAACGTATACAGTATATCGAATAAGCATCATATAAAAACAAAAATAGTTTACTATGATATTCAAGAATGAGCTAGGATGTATTTTATGTTTGATACCTCATTACCCTGAAAGAAAAAGGAAAAGGTTTTCTATTTTGATTTTGTTAAGATTTCATTTATATAATGTATTTGTTTTGTGGTAACAGATATACTAATTAGCTAAATCAAATGCATTTGTTCAGGACTTCAGGGTGTTCTAGCATTATAGGGCTAGACCGATTATGCATCATTTTAACCATTGTAAAAGTTACATGATATATCATATAACCATCGTAAAAGTTACGTGATATCATATATTTTCAAAAATAACTGCATACCATCGAAACCAAATTTTTTTGGCTATTAAGAAAATATTTTTCTTTTACATTCTGCAAACCCAACTAAGGCCTAGTACTTTTAGTTAATACCCAAGAAAAATCTAAGGGGAAACTAATTGAACCAAATGAATAATAAACCATGAGATGGGTTAAGTTAACCATGAGATGGGTTAAGTTGCAGAAACGGTTCGCTGTTGAATTGAATCAGAAGATCATCGAGAGAAGAGCAGCCGCGATCAAATTAGACGCGAATCGCTGCGACTTGAAGCTTTGGTAAGATCAACTTTCGAGAGAATGGATTCTGCAGATTTAAAGCTTTGCTATGGAATCTGCAGATTTCTGTCAGTTCAAAATTTCATAAATAGTGGCCTCCAATGTCAACATAGCGAAGTATTTTGTGAGCCTGTTTAGATGCAAAAATCCAGTTTTTCATTAGTGGAAGGCAGATACAATGGAGAAAATTCACTATAGTGGTTTTAAGTTTGTTTTTTAGGAACTACTTCATTTTTACTCAATTTGTGTGTATAACAAACAGAACAGGGTTTGTGAAACTGAGTGAAAACCTTTTGTTTATTCAGGAGGAAGTCATGAAAGTCAAGATCTTGCGTATCCTTTTTTCTATTTTGCTTCATGTTCTCAGTTTTCTGTGGATCAAAAAGTTAATAATGGGCTGCTCAGCACTAAGCTTGAGCGCTGGTGATAAGTCAGATCATCTATTGATAATAGTTTTTATGATATATAAACATCCAAGGTTACCAAATTAGATCAAGTTTTACATTTTCTATTGGATTTTTTCGTTTGTGGTTGATCGGCGTAACTAATGCTTATGGATTAGACTAGATTTGTTCAAAATGCCTGCAGTTTTAGATTTGGTTGCACAAGTGAAAATAGAAAAATAAACTGTTGCTCTTAACTTTCCTTTGCTACTTATGTCCTGCATACCCAAAAAAATACACAGAGTAAGCTCCTTGCCCCTTTAGCTTATGTATTATCTTTCTCTCTTTTATACAATCTTAGCTCCAACACATGTGCTCTTACAATGTGGACTGGCATTTGTTTTACCGTATTGTTTTTTTGTGGGAACAGATGGCATGCAGTTGCTTCATGGACATGGGATGCTCAAGACGAAACATGTGGGATTTGTCGGATGGCTTTCGATGGTTGTTGTCCTGATTGCAAACTTCCTGGGGATGATTGCCCTCTAAGTAAAGTTCTCTGCTTTCATGTCTTCACTTTATATATGTTTACTCTTTCTCGTGATGGCTGAAGCATTGCTAAGCTGGTTAGTTTGCTTGTTGTAATAAATAGACAAAACTGCATGTCTTAGACCGTTTTGATTTTGGTGTTAGGGCAGTATGGGGAGCTTGCAACCACGCGTTTCATCTGCACTGTATATTGAAATGGGTGAATTCGCAGACGAGCCAAGCTCATTGCCCCATGTGTCGAAGAGAATGGCAGTTCAAGGAGTAATTAAGCAAAACTGGATGCTTTGGAATGATCTCTTAAAAGAGTTGTCATTGGACCAATAGTGTTGATCATTGGTCATTGGACCAATAGTGTTGATCATTGCTCAAACGGAAGAGACAACTTTAGGAGTGTGGTTGGAAAAATTCAGAGATCAAGCAATTCATGATGATGTTGTTTAATAATATCAATTTCCATATTCGTTCTGTAGTTGGCATTCTTTGTATCACATGGCTTTGAGTTTGTCAATAATATTTGCTTGATTCTTTTTTAGCTTTGCATTTGTTTATTAAAACGGAAAAAACAGAAAAACAAATTATATACTATATTTGAAAGTAGTAGATCAATATTGGACTATACTATAACAACCGGTGGGTGAATGAGTTGTTATTCCTCGTGGCTATCGCAAATGGTGCCAAGTAATGGGGCCAATTTATTGGTGATGAAATGATGCGTGTGACAATGGGCTTTGTATAACGTAAGGTTTAGATTTAATGGTGGTACCTATGATCCAAGGCAACACAATTTCCAATTTCTACTAGTAACTAGCAAATAAAAAATAATAATAATCGAATAAGCAAGCTCGTCACACAAAACCAAATGATCTCTTCTTTATATCAACAGAAATTTTATAACAACGGAAACATAACAATGATGACAAATTACTGGAATCATAAAACCCTGACGAAAGAAACGATGAATCAGTCACACAAAGGGAGGAGAGCACGTCGAAACAGCTGTTCCTACATAATAACAACAAATACAAATTTAGGATTTTGTCAGCAAAATCTTGTCCTATTAGACACGTATATGCAACTGAGAAAGATAAAAAATGAAAAACTCTTAAGAATCCATTATTTAAAGCTAGATATTTATCTGATAAAAAAGATAGATATTTATCTATATCAGTGCTGTATATGTTGTTATTATCTAGTCGTTTTTCGAAATACTATTTAAGTTTTTTTTTCAACGAAATATATACTATGAAGTGAATCCTATTAACACTATCTTTACTTTGTTGAATTAGACTAATGATTTATTCAACAGGGTAGTATTACTAATTTGCAATGGTAATATTCATGACATAATTTTGTTATTTTGGTTAGTTATTTTTTGTGTTACAGGATAATTATTTGTTTTCTTGGAAGAAAAATATAATTATTTGTTTTAAACAGATTATCCGAATTAAGAGGGTCTATACTACAGTATAATGTACGTAGGTTTACCTAATATGTACTTAAACTTCCCAATGAAATATCTTACTAGTAATACAAAACTCAATCAAAAGATGATTTTCTTAAATCTCATTCCATGGCATAAACACATGTATGTCAGTATGTACAACATAAGGAGAGAGAAGGCTTACAAGGAGATAAAGAGAAAAGAGGAGAGGATAGGTGGTAAATCATTTGGTGAGGACATAAAGGGCGTAGAGGATCCCAGGAAGATACCCAAACAGCGTCAAAACCAAACATATCCAAAACTCAACCTGCAAACAAATTATTATTCAAATTCCAATTTTTATCTTTGTGGATGTATGTGAACAAACAAATAAACTCTATAATGAATAGATACAAAAATTAAATTATAAATTCGTGGTATCAGTGAGAAGATCAAAGAAAATTACCCCGCAACCAAATCTGAGAAAGACCCCAAGAGGAGGCAAGAGGATAGCGAGAAGAATATCGATGAAAGTAGCTGTTCCCATTTTTAAGCTCTTTGAAGTTTCTGAGAAAAATTATTAAAAAGTTTCAAAAGTTTGTGTTTCTTCTTTACTCTCTCCTTCGGGCTTCATGTATCTCACATTATATAGACCAACTTTTGAGATATTTATGAGCCACGTAGTGCTTACCTTTTTTATTTTATTTGTTTTCCTTTTCCTTGAAGCTAAATGAGTATTTATCTTTATTTTTATCTACCGAGGCGAAAGGGATTTGGCAAGATATACAGTTTCCTATTATTTCGTGATTACTGATTAGCATTAGGAGCATCTACGTAACAAGAGTGTAAAAAGCGAAAGAATAGTTCGCTTTGCGCGTCACTCTTTCTTTGCGCGTCAATAACCGTGTTAATTTTATGTCGACGGCAAATAATGTTCATGTATTTAATCAATTTCAAGTTCAACATTATGATCTTTTTTCTTTTGTCAGACATTATCATCTAAGGGTCAACTATCAAAAATATCTCGTGAAAAATTATATAATACTCTAACGGTGTAAGTGTAACCGACTATTTTACATATAAATTAAATTATATTGTATTAATTTACAATCAAATATATATCCTTTTTTCTGAACAGCTTACAATCAAATATATACATTTATCATACCGAAAATAATAATAATGAAATGATATGCCGTTATTCATGTTTGTAAACATACATTATCGTTGACGACTTGACGTAACATCAACTATTCGACTTAATATTGTACCGACCAAAACACGAAAGTGTAACGAAAAAAAGAAGTAAGTTTAACTAAACAAAATGAAATAAGGATACATACAATAATATATCTATATATATATATATATATATTTGTGTGTGCTTCCTATATATCATGCTTTGGGCCTTTGGCAACATGCTACATAATGTAAATTACTTTAAAAGCTTGGTTATCTATCCATTTTTATTGTCCTCTTTCTTTTTTTTTTTTTTTGACAACATATTGTCCTCTTTCTTTTGGTTAATATGTTTTATTTTCTCTGTTTTTTAGCGGAGAAAATTTACGCATAAATAATTTTCATCTACTTCTTATCTTATCCATTATTTTCTTCACATTCGTTTGTTGAAAATGTATTTAGAAGACCATAACATATATAATTTAGTAGTTTTTATATTATTATTATCGTTTATAGGTCATTATCCATATATAAATCCAAATATTGCATCCTAGTGACGCACACAAAAAAAAGGTGAAAACACTAACCAATAATGTAAGTTAAAATACCATCAAGTACAAATTAAGGAATAAGTATCAACTGGCAAGAAAGAAAGAAAATTCACCAAGAAGCCACATATTCGAAAAATGAGGAGTAGTCGACAAAATATATGGAGAATTTGAAAACGACCTATAACCAAGGATGGTGAAAATACTCTTTTGATGGAACTCACCAGCTTGCCGAAAATTGATGACATTATAAGCTAGACTTACCTGATCATTTAAGAAAATATTCATCCGTTGCAAATTTGCAATGTACCGATTGGAAACTTCGCTCTCAAGTCTCAAAGCACAATGTGCGACATTAAGTTTTTTTTTTTTGTTTTTTATTTGATAATCAACCATACGCTTCATTCGGTATGCATCCAATAATCCGAGTCATTATTACACATATGCTCGGTTCAGTCGCTTCAGTTCGATTACTTTAATAACAACACGTATTGTATCAAATAGGGTTACTATTTACTAACAACCGGTGGGGATGATGATTGTGTTGTATTTCTCATGGACCACGTGAGTACTGAGTTTTGCATATGGTGCAATATTGTTTGTGCTGAGATGAGAGACATGTGGCAATGGAGTTATATAAAGTTGGTTTTAAAATTTGAATGGTGGTCCAAAATCCAAACCTACTCCATTTTTCAAACAGTTTACCATTATTATAATAAGAAATAAACAAGTTCCTCACATAAAATAACGATTCCTTTTCCATATATAAATAATACAAATACAGCAATGATAATTAGTTACTCAGAACACAAAATAAATGATGAATCAGTCCCAATGGGAGAACATGATCAAGCAGCTGTTCCTCCTACACAATAACAACAAATGTAAATTAATACTTTATTGGGTCAGAAAATCCCTTACAATAGTAAAACGCAGATCGAAAATGAAAATAATCTCGTAATGCTATACTTTTAACTATTTTTTAATATTTGCAATAACGTATTATCGGTAGTTTTGCGAAATTGTTACATATAAAAATGAATAGTCAAAACAGTCTCTCACTGATTTGTATCAGGGTTAGGGTAGTCTTTATAACTTAGAAAATGTAGTTCACCTAACATATACTCAATTAAGTCAACTAAATCAAAGATGATTCATCTGAACTAAATCTAGTTCTATAGCCAGCACATGTACGCATGCATGCTTATATAACTACATATCAATATATATTATATATATTATCTTCTTATATATCAATAATTCAATATATATTTTGAGGAAGAGAGATCATAGAGAAAGCTTACAAGGAGACAGAGAGGAAAGAACAGAGGAGAGAGGAACAAATCAATTCTTGGTGATGGCATATAGAGCGTAAATGATCCCGGGAAGATAACCCAACAGCGTCAAAATCAAACATATCCAAAACTCGATCTGCAAAAAAAGGAAAATAATCAGGAAAATGTTTTTTTAAGGAAAAAACAACATAAATTGTGAAAATTTTAAAATACTTGTAATTTTTTTAAAACAAAATAAACCACAGTAGTCGTCAAACTGGAGATAAATTGTACCTTGCAACCAAATTTGAGAAAGACGCCGAGAGGAGGCAAAATAATAGCCAGAATGATTTCAACGAAAGTGGCTGTACCCATTTTGAGGCTTGAGTATTGAAGAAAAATTTTATGCTTAAACACTAAATTGTATAGTATAACTGCTCTTGATGATTTTGGACTCTTTAGTCTTCTTATTATGTCTCGCTATGTATATATATATAGACCCGACTTTAGAAATGTTTTATGAGCCAAGCCACGTGGTGTTTACTCTGTATTTTGTCCCTTTTCTCTAAGGGTAATAGGTTTTTGATTTTGTTTTTCCTTGCTTTCTTTTGGGGTAAAGATGTAGTATCTAACAATTGAAACACATTTAGTAAATAATAACTCTCAAATTAATAATATAATTATATCTTCACATCTGTAGTTTCTAATAATCTGTTTTTTTAATTATATTCTTAGCTCTATGTTTGAATCAAATCAAATGATCAAAATCATTAGATTACACTATTAAACGGTATATCTATTAATATTAAATAAAAATGTCCAAAAAAATGCTAGGAATGAGTCACATTATATACTTGAGACTACTGTGTCATGTGATAACATAAACTGCTCTATAAATCCCCCCCCCCCAAAAAAAAATCAATTAATAGGAAAAATTATATCATCATTTAAATTGAAGGTGATATGGGAGTGGCCATGGATATGGCGTGCACGAAAGATAACAAATTTAATTAGCGTGTTCGAATACTTTGTAACGGAGAATTCACTTGTCAGTTGAAAAGCAAAAGCTAGTTGAAATATGGTCTTTCGTTTAGGTTATCCATCTTGGTGATTTCATATGTTTCTACGTATTATTTTATTTGCTGAAAAAAAAAGAATTTTTTTTTTTTTTTTCAAATACCATTTGTTTCAAGATTAGGACCAAATGAAAAGCTTAGATTTCATTTGACTAAACTTCATGGTACTTGTTAGGAAGTTAAGTGGCTTAACACAGAAGGTACACGTAACACAAGCACAACCCATTATACGTATATTCAAACTATAATATTACTCAAACCATATATATCGTTGTCGGAATACGAATGTGGGCCGGGACAATCTCCGCCGTGGTTATGGCTATATATATATATAACTCTAACACCTTCTACCAACAGTATCATGACACATTGACACGTGAACCACTCACATGCCTTCAGGTCTGTCAACGCACTACCCGGCCGTCCTCTCACGTGTCAAGTCCATGCTCCATAAACATGGCCATGGACATGCTTGATTTACTTTACACTCCTTTGGTGTGTTCATTTCTCAGTTTGTATTCACTGTTTCGTATACGTATCAGTATAGATGCATGGCTGGCTGAATATATTATATGTATATATGCAAGATGCCAAGATCATTGATTATTACTTATTATGAATCTGAACTTATAGCTCGGTTTGCGTTTCAGTAACCGGTAGTTAAGTATATTCTTATCCAAAATTAAAAACTATGGTAACATTGTGGTTGTTGACGTTCGGACTTGTTTAGTTTGCGTGTCGTTTTATTTTTCCGTAACATAGTTTTTGGTAACTAAAAGTTTCGAATATAATGGTCCGTATTTTTTAAGGAGTATTGCATTTTTCTTACATTAATTGCTTTATTCTTATTGTTTGGGACTGCCCAACCATACGTATCCTTACTTGTTTTGGCTTCAATTCAGCTTCCGTTTTTCTAGTAGAAAACTAGTACTGTAAAGTCATTTAGACTAAACAAATCAACAATTAGTTATATTAATGAATAATGATGACAGCAAAGCGCTTAGCTGTCATGAATAATCTTTGTAGCAAAGCAAGAAAGTTGTAAAAGAAAATCCTCAGTGACTTAGTGTGGATCATTCTAGTCTGGCTTCGTCTGTCAGTATAATAGCATATGTTCTTTCTTCCTAAAGTTGCTTTCTTGAGACTCAACAACACTCCTTCATAAAAATATGACAATTATTAATTCAATATTTTAATTTTTAATTAGTTATAAATATTATGGCCGACACCAACGCATAACCGTGGCATCGAATTGACACCACAAAAATAAAATACGATTAGATTTACTTTTATATGTATATATGATGTCCTAATCAAAGTGGTTATGTCTTTTTTTCTTGTTATAAAATAAGTGGTAATATCTTGCTTTAAAACTATTTGTTCTTATCCTTTTGAATTTGTCGATTCCTCTTGTGCAAATTTGACTTGACTTTAATTTCCCAATTTCTGTTTTCCTACTTTTGGCGTGGTGTTCAAATTTGCTGTTCGATAAAATGACAAGAAAAAATGGTTTGACAAGAAAACTCATTGCAACAAGAAAAAAAGAAAAGAAAAATCTCTTATCTTTTTTTTTTTTTTGTCGTTAGGAAAAAAAAATCTCTTTTTTTATCCCCAAAATTACGATTCTGCCGACATTGGTCTTAAAGGATTTAGTTTAGCATTTTTATCCACTCTTTACATTTTTTCGATAAATTATTGTTTGGGACTCAATCTAAGCCCATTACGGGCCCATTTACAAAAGATCGCTTAAACGGGATTATAGCTTTTCTACGATATTTACGGAACGTGAATCTGAGAATCTGAGACGAAGCAGATTTTCCCTCCAAAAAAAAACCTCATGGAAACATCTTCAATTCAGCCGCCATAGATGTCATTTCTCGCCTCTGGAAACTTCATCAGCCTTTTCCCTGTTGACCCGAAACCTTACTTATGTTGCTAAAGATCCATACCCGAGTCGTTTTTTTTTTCTCGATCTTCCTCATTCAATAAAAGTTTGCTGCTTTCCTCCTCAGTCGCAAAATTGGCGTCAATGATTTCCTCCGTTTCAATTGTAAGCATGGGATCAATAAAGATGTATTGTGCGGATAAGTTGTTCGACGAAATTCCATAGAGAAAACTCCTAAAGGACACGCTTATTAATGGTATATTTTCAGTTTTCATATGATATGGTGGCTTATTCATGGAATGACATGCTAATGAATGATGAACTACGTTCATGACAGGAAATTTCTCAACACACATCCATAACACAAAGCCAAATCTTTGTAGGTTTACAGATATAAGTTACAACCTCACAAAGCCAAAAAAAAAACAAAGAAAAAGAATGTTCTGTTTTTGTTTTTTTCCCACACGAAGCAAAACCAACAAAATAAATCAAAATACCTGAAATACTTTCAATGAACCCATGACTCTTTATCACTTGACTTTAGTTTCTTCTTTGGCTTCTTCAGTTGAGATAGTCTTAGAGCTTGGAGATTTTCCAATGATTGCTTTCTTAGCCTTAACAAGAGATTGCTTCACCTTTGACATTATGCTGTTTGATTGTTTTTGCTTCACAGCAACTTCTTTGGTTGTGACTTCTGGTTCTTGTTTCGGCTCGTCCTTCTCTTTAACAACAGGTGTATTTTCTACAACCTCTGCTATTTTCTCTGTCACTGATTCCTTTTGTTTGTTTGCTTCAGTTTCCTTCTCTCTTGATTCTGTCTCAGTTTTTTTCAATGTATCTTCGCCCTTGTCATCTGCAGCTGGTGTTTCAGTATCTTTCTTGATGTTCTCCTCTTCTGTAGGTACTTTAGTTACGACATCTATGGCTTCACTCACATTCTCTTTTTCATCTTTAGATGGTTCTTCCTTTACATGCTTCTCTTCAGTAATGGCCTTCTCAATGACCTCAGCAGCTTCAGTTTCCGTTATCGAGTTTGTGTCTGAATCTTGGTTTGTCGGTACAACTTTCTCAAGGCACAAATCTGAAACGGATTCAGAAGTTTTTTCATCCTTTGATGGTTCTTCCACTACATGTTTCTCCTCAGTAATGGCCTTATCAATGACATCAGCAGGAGAAGAAGCATATCCTTCAATCTCCTTTTTGGCGCCAGTGTCTGAATCTTGGTTTGTCGGTTTGATTTCCTCAGGGCACAAAACAGAACCAGATTCAGAAGTTTTTTCATCCTTGGAGTTGATGCCCGAATCTTCGGTCTCAGCAATTTTCTCCTCCAACTTTCCTTCAAGCTCAACCTCAACCTTAGCTTGTTCTGTTGTTTCAGATGTTTCTTCTGCCTTTACTACTTCAACTTCTGGTGCCAATTCCTTTGCTTTCTCAGGCTGAGTCTCAAATTTTTCAGAAGCCTCTGGCTTTGGCTCGACTTCAAGAACCTCAACGTCTTTGATTTTTTCTTCGGCATTCTCTGCAGAGACATCTTTAACAGGTTGAACATCATCTGGTTCCACCTGTTTGCCTCCAGTTTCATCCGTTGATTCAGAAACATCGACCACCTTCGTCTCCTCCTTATCCTTGTTGTCTTCTTCAACAACACTCTCCACGGTTCGCTTCTCTTCCGCTTTCTCTGTAACAACAGCTTCAACATCAACTTCTTTAGCACCCTCTTTCACAAGGGCTGGTTCTTTTATTTCAACTTGTTCAGCTATCTTCTTCTCAACATTTTTATCTTCCCCTTTTTCTTCTGCTTTCTCCTCACCAACAGCTTCAACATTAACCTCTTCAACATCCTCTTTCACAAGGCTTGGTTCTTTAATCTCCTCTTCTTTAGCTACCTTCTCACCATTTTCATCTTTTCCTTTCTCTGTAGATTCCTCTGCTTTCACAACTGCTGCAACCTCCTCCACAACTGCAGGTGATTCTTTCTCCGGTTCACCAGCAGGATTTTGATCAATTTTCTCCTTCGCAACCGTCAGGTTTGAATCTGAAATCGGTGTATCTTTCACCACATCCGCAGTTTCCGACAAAACAATATCTTTCTCCATCAACTTAGCTTCCTCGTTCACCTTGTTCTCCAATGGCTGCATCAGGTAAAAGGAAACCCTCTTTATAATTCTCTATTAAATAGAAAACTCACAAAGTATGGCTTTATTTATTGTCGAACAGTAATCATACTTAGAAACGTAAGAAAGTTTTCTAGAAAATGATGGACAAAGATAGTTTCTTTTTCATCCATGTGCTATAATCTACAACTTTCTAAAAAAGACCATTTTTCCCCTTCTAATGATTGCTCCAGAATTCTCCACATTCATACAGAATACTAGGGTTAAAAACCAGGTTAAGCATTTCAAAAAAGTGGAATATAGAAGCCAAATCTTATCTTCTTAACTTTATGCTAACGTTAAAAATTGCAGGTATCTCTAGACTTTTGATACTACGTGTATATGTATGTGCATACGCATAACATACATATACTGGGAGAGCATATATGTGTGTGTTAACACATACTAGTATATTCGACTATGCCTCAGTGAAAGCATATGGATCTTAACGAGAATCAAAACAGGATGCAGAAATCTATCTATCAACCTTAAAAGCATCACACAGAAGGTACATATAGATACATACAGAATTAGATGCGTATAAACATATGTAATAAGATTCTCTGAAACAGAGGAAGAATATCTGAGCAAGCTTACCTTTTCAGAAGTAGCTGCAGTTGCGGTCTGAGAATCAGAAGCCATGAAAGAAGATTCAGAAGGAACTAGAAGAAAAAAAAGTAATGGACAGGGTTCAACTTCAAAACTCTCAGATTATTTATTGGCAGAGTTGTTGAAGAAATTAGTTTGACTGAGAGAACTTAAAAAGGAAATGATAGGCCGAAAAAACCACTTACACACATAAAGTGGGGAACACTGGATAGCTGTCTCTCACCCTAAAACCAGGGTGTCAAGTGTCAACACACTCTGTATATTCTCTACTCTTTTCACTTTCTTTATCCTTACTATTTTATTGTTTATTCTTAGCCATTATCTGCATTTGTTAGACATTTGTGAAATAAATAAAACAGTTATCCTGAATTCTTTGTGGGACCAATGTTGACATTTCCAGTATATAGATCAACTACTTGCAGTCTGAAGAGAGAAAAAAAACAAAAGAAGGATCATTTCTCTGTGATCACATTTAAACTCTTATGAGCAAACTTTGTTTTGGGTTTTATTAATGGTTTTCCAGAGCAGCAAAATCAATCATACATTTATCAAATGAGGCATTGGTAATATCAAGAATGCATGTAGGCCTCTCCATTTGAAAGAAGCTTCTTTTCTAAGGTATATAAGAATAAAGAACAGCAGTCAATCAATCATCTAAACACCAAGTTGTGACAGCTCTTGTCACAAGGGTATGGGCAATCAACTAACTTCACTTCCGCTCTGTCGAAATACCAATCTCCCACGGCTATTGCTACCGCCTGCATTACATATACACAATGTCAAGAATTGATTTTTAGTCAGGAGTCCAAGATCCAAAAACAGCCTTTTCTTGTTTTGGAAAGGTTTGAGCTGTTACCTTTTTCTTGATGACAGGAGAATCATCGGCGAACCAAGTATCTTGCCTCTCGGTTTGGCAGTGAGCGAAACAGGAATTGATGAATAATCCATTCTGTCTAGACATTGAGAATCCCCTCACTACACTCAGCATCTGATCCCTGAATCCTGTTCTCGGAAAAAAAAAATTAAACAATTATAGCAATGCAACGCTTTAAAATGTCAAGTCCAAAAGCTTTGTGATGTATAGAACAACCTTGCAAGAAGCGCATTTGTGCAGGGGTACATTTTTCATGGTTTAGTCTACAGTCATGCCAAAATCCACTAGGATCCGCTGATGTTGGAGCTATACTGCTTTGAATCTGATTAGAAGCCATTATAAAGACAAGTTGCGTGAGCCTAACCATCAACGCACAATAGCTTCTTCTTATTATTAGAAGCAATCTCGAGTTTTCGTAGAGAAAAAAGAACATTACCTGCCATGTATCATATGCTGCGTTGACAATAAAGAGTGGAGTTTTCATCTGACCTATCAGATTTTGTGGGAAGAAACACTGCACAGAAACGATGAGTTATCATCAAATACAAGACTTCGAATGGTCATTCTTCAGTCTGCAACAACATCAGTGTGAGAAAAAAAAAAAAGGTTTACCGAGGTTGGATCGAGATGGTTTGTGCAGATACGAGGCAGGTTGTTCTTTACACTCTGTAAATGGTAAAATCCCAGATATGGTCAAGAAGATTTCTAAAAGTATCTTAGTGCTCTTCAAATATAAAGGAACGAAGCTGTGGGCTTGAAAGAGGAATCCCACCTGAAATTCTACTACACCATTGTACAAGTTCCTGATTGTGCGGCCACCAGAAACATCAGCTCTATAATTAACAGAAACAAACCAGTCAATCACAGTTACTAAATCAAGGGAAAAGGAAAATGGCCTGCTTTTACACAGACTTTGAGTTGGGAAAAATAAACTAACGTGTCCAAGAACAAGCCTGCATCACTTAAGCACTTGACTTTGGTGGATCTAGGGAATAAGTTCCTAAACTCATCGCATCGTAGAATTGCTGCTAAACCACCAGCAGAGCATCCAGACAAAAGTGCCTGACATAATAGAAACAGTTAACATCACTCTTGCCTTTTATCCTGAGGTGTAGACTAAGATAAGGTTAAGAGTGTCAAACCTGGTTGGCATATCTCATTCCTTTCGCCTTCAAGTCATCTATGGCGGCTCTCCAGATACGCTCTCCTCTAAACTGAAGCTGTGCAGCCTGAAAAAAGTTTAAGGTAAATTTGCATTAGTTACACAGCTAAAACCTGCTCAAAACTACATAACTAAGATCATATCAAGCGTTGTCCATGGCTAATAATAGTGTAGACGATTAGAAATTACAGAGTTCCAAAAGCCTAGAAACTAGCAAGTTGTTCTGAAGCACATCAATGGGTCGCTCAAGAACTCTATTAGCTCAATAGTGTATAGATTCGAACCTTATTCTGACCATCTCCACTGAAAGAAGCGCCATCACAGTAACGAAGCTTCACTCTATTCCAGTTGAAGAAGTCTTCAAAACACAAACACTTGACAATGAGGATCAATGATTCTCAGAATTACATTATATTACTGGCTTGAACAAAACTTAAACAAGGATTGAAACGATACCGGGATTCTCTTGAGCTTTATCACTCAATATTCCTGTAAACTGAAGCTGTTTCTCCATATAGTTAGAGGATCCACGTCGAGTCTTCTTCCGGTATACACAGGTCCTGACGTTGTTGCACCATCCTCCTCCCTGTTTCACATTTTTCAGTTGCAAAACATTAAACTTTAAAGAATGAAGACTTATACAAAGTAGATTTTATAGAAAACAAATCATTCACTAAACCTCCAACTGAATGAGCCAGCTATTAGCTCCAGATCCATGTCCACGGTGCAAGTGATATCCAGGCAATGTTCCATCCAAACAAACTGTGAACGAAATACACAAACAAACTTGTAAAGTCACAAACAGATCTAAAAAACACTCTTCTTGTTTTTTTTTTTTCCTAATGACACATCACAAGATAAGATACACTGCTTCTAACCCTGTTCATCTGAGCACAATTTACTGTAAATTAAAAACAGATCATATAAATTACATGAATTTTGTTGATATTTACATTTTTAATCAATAAAACAGGGAAAATGAAAGGAATCGTGAAGAATACATAACAATAAACGTAAAAAACAAGTTAAATATGGAAGGGGACAACAGATAAAACCAGCTGAGAAGAATGTTAGCTGAAGTGAATAAATGAAGAAACAACCCAAAAAATTAAAGCAACCATTTGTACCCCTTTTTTTTTGTTTTTGACATCTGAAAAAAACTCGACAAAGTAAAAAATGAGAGACATGGAGAGAGAGAGTACCAGCTCCAGAATCAGCTCCTCTGATAAGGGTGAGACCAACTAATAAAGGGTTCAAATTGGAGCTATATTTGGAGAATCCAAACTCTAATTCCTCAATGCGATCTATTTCTGTCACATTGAAATCTAGATACTCGTTTGCTTGAGTTACCAGAGTCAGCCCTGCCACAATTATCCCTACCAACAAAAGTTTCTTCATTTTATCTCACTCTCTCACTGGAAGAGAAGAGAGAAAGCAAAAAAGAAAACAGATCTCTTGGAGTGAGAGATAGGGAAGAGGAACAAACTTTAAAGCCAAACACGTAGTGTAATATATAAAAAAATTCGATCTTTGTGCTTGTCTGAGTTCAAGAAAGAAACAAAAAAAAAAAAAAAAACAAGGAAAGAGGAGAAAAAAACGAAGACAAATGAGACTAGTGTAGAAGGAATTCTTTGTAAAGTGACCAACAAAAAAAACAAAAGAAAAATCGAAAAGAGTTTCATGGCTGGATTCACGGTTGGAGTTTTAATTTTGATTTTAATTTTAAAAATTAAATTAATTCACTCGCTGCTCTTATTATATGACAAAGACAGAGACCATCTTTTATGTTTCCTAGATCTTCGTTCACACTTAAAACGCTCAGCATCCCTAAAGGAGAGGCAACAGCGACAAAAGCAGATATAATTACTAATTAGTTTGATGTTCTGCTTACTAGCACATGGAGAAAATGGGTCCATAGTATGTGATCTCTATTGGCTCTTAGCCTGATTTTTTTTTTGTTTTTTTTGGTGGAGAAGATATATCTATCTCTAGATTTCTCGTTATAGCAATTCAACTTAATTTCTTGAAATAATTGGTTTCTAGAAAACAATTCTTGGCAGTAGGTGTACCTTCTACACGTTTCTTTAGCTACTAAATTATTTCGTTCAGTTTTGTTAGAAACTTGAAATACAGAAAAAATATCTTGATTTAACTTTTTCTGAATGAACTACGTATATGGAAATTGATGACACCGGCATAAACAATTTTCTTATAATAAAAACCCCTATATCTATATTCTTTGTTATAGGAATTTGGTTAGGGATTATACGAAAATATAATACTATGTGGTTTTGATAATTATACTCCTCAAAAATAAGTCACTCTTGCCAAGAGAGAATCATCCTCTCTCTTCTTGGTTAAAAAAAGTAAAAATCGAATCATCTTCCTTTGAACTGACGTTGACGTAGTAATGACTTGCATAACGAACTCTTATGAATTATGATCTCTCCCAACTCAGCTTTCCACTTTGGGCAGAAGCATGTGTGAAAGAAACAAGTGGTGATGATATAATGGGAAGTTGGGGAAAGCCATCATAAACCTACCCTACGAGAGATGCAAAAACACACTGATTTTTCGAGTGATGATCGCTGTCATGTTATGTAATGTAAGGTCTACGACACTATATATATATATATATATATATATGCTTGGATTAATTTAAGGGAACACGACAATCTGTAATTGTTTTTATTTATTACACAAATATCCTAGCCTAGATTGAAAGTAGTTTTTTTTTTAAAAAAGGTTTCAGTAATTTAAGTAGTTTTTTGAAAGAAAAAAAACAAATTTAAGTAGTTCCATCTTCATTGTTGGCTATGTAGTTCATGTAGATGGATTCCATTAAAGTTTCAGCTTAAATATAAAACATGGATATATTTCAGAAAGAATCAAATAATTTTAAAATAAAAATTATGTCGCTTTCGAAAAGATAGATCTAGTTGAATAATAATTTTTTACCTAATAAAACACAGACCTAAAAATTAGTTTATACTATCGTAATAAATAAATAGAGAGTCTAGTTGAAGAAAGGCAACAAAAATACGGGGAAAAAAAACAAATGTGCGCCGGAGAACGAGAAAACACGGGCTTGGTCTCATGCACATCACCACATGTTGATCTTCCGCCGTGGTCGTCCACTTGCTTTTGTTTCTACTTATTGTATTATGGTCCCTCACTCTACTATTTGTTTTCCATAAGAACCCCCCAATCTTTTTTCAATGTTGCGGATTTGCTCAAAAGTTTAGTAATGGGCTCAACAAAGTTAATGGGCCTGCGTGATGGCTTTATCAAGCGTCTACGACTCAAATAAGTCTGTAGCACATTATGGTTTCACCTCTCACCTTATGGGTTTCATTTCATATATTTTTTTAAAAGAGCTTCACATTATCATGCATCATCTGTTTTACAGCTTGTGGCAATGAACATTCATAAACAAAACAAGTCTTCCATGGTTTCTCTAATTCAATCTGACCAGAAAACGTTTATACACGATATGGAAATCTTATTTTTTGCTGGAAATTAATTATATAGCACGTCCAAGTCACATGACTAACCTCTGCAGTTTTACTTCACATGCTTAAATTCACCAAAAAATTGGTGTTTTCCTCTTGTTAGCAGGAACCCCGTCAAACTAGCATCAACGGAGCTACTCATTCAAAACAGGGGATTGAACAACAACATCCGAGAAGAAGGCATAAGTAAAATAAGAAATTAGTCTTGGCTAATATATAGGTTGCAGGACTTGATATGAAAGGCTTTGGTAAAAAGAGTGGTGACTAATTAAGGTAAGAAACACATGACTCAAAGAATGGTGCAGCCGCTTCCACTTTCATAGGTAGTAACAGACACAACATCGCAACTCGCACAGTGAGGAGGCATAGGCTTGCAATTACATACAGGCTTTGGTGGTTCAGGTGCTGGTAGAGGCTTTGCTGGTTCAGGCGCTTGTGGAGGCTTTGGCGGCTCAGGAGGTTTTGGTGGTGGTCCAACGCTGATGATTACAGGTTTCTGTTTAATCTTCTTCAGCCGTTTTGCAACGCAGACCGGATCCATTGTGCCCACCACGGTAAGTATGCTTTTCTCCTCATCTAATGAAATATGATTCACACCTGCATCAAATATCTCATGTTTATTAGAATATGTTAGACCAGAGATTGTTTTTTTAAAAAATATTCTCAGTACCTTCTATCTCTGTGACTGCTTCCATGATTGCGCTATTGCATTTCCCACAGTTTATATCCACCTTGATCTCAACTTTCTGCTCAAAACCATATAGAAGGAATAATAAAAAATGGAATCATATGATGTTTGAGAAAACTAGTACTTAGAATGTTTACCTTAACAGTCATGATTGGATTAGCAAAGAAAGAGAAATGAATTAGTGGAATTTTGGGCGATGGAGAAAGAAGAGAAGAAGTTATTTAGAAACATGTGAAGACAAGAGATGACAGATTGGAATAATGTTGAAGCAGTTGAGGTTGTCTTTGATCAGCATTGGTATAATTAAATATTCAAAGAGATTACGGTATCTACGTGCTTAGATGCATGTTTATACCTATTCTAGATAATTAAATAGAGTTTTTTGGGAATTTGCTTAGTTGGTATTCTGCTATCATCTTATGGACTCTATTTGGGACATTATTGAAGAGGGGATTTTTTTAATCCTGCAAATTTATGAATATAGTGAGTCCCATATTCTATTTTATTTTGTACTTACTTGACCCCAAATCATTTGTGTATTATATATTTTATGATCATGCAAAGCAGCAAATGTATGGATAGATAGAAATTCGATTTTGATACCTCTAACGGTTTATGGTTTTGGTTTTATTTGAGTAGAAATTGAACCATACCTTTCCGGTTTGGTTATCAACTCAGAAGGGCTTGTTTGGATTCAGTTGAATCAAATAAACCACCACATGAGTTGTTCAGACTAATAAACAACCAAAATCATCGTCCCTTCTTTTAATCATTTCAAGATTGGTGATTCTTATAGTTTTCAAGGTGTATTTTTCTTGTATGCTAAGTGTCATCCTATGTTCCCAACAAACAAATCCCCTTTTAATCACCAAATATTAACCAACGATCAAAACACCTAAACCTAATAATGGCAAAAAATTAAAATTAACAAGCCTATGCCCCTTCCATATTTATCTCTTCTCCATTGGTTTCTTCATCGGTTAGATCTTCTTTACATAGACATATAAATTAAGAAACAAGGTCAAAGGATTTTCTCAAATTCATCAAAAAACATTTTCTCAACAACAACCAACAATGGCAACTTCCATGACCCATCTTTTTGTTACCATCTTGATTTTGGCCGCCCACACGGCCTTCGCCGAAACAAATATGCTTCAAGATTTTTGTGTTGCTGATCTCAAGGGTATCACATCTCTATCTCTTTTGATATAATATCCACATCTCTGAATACTGAAAAGGAAAACTATACATCTACAACAGGAGATGACACAAAATTCGTGTTCTTATTATGTCTCATTTTAGAGATATATATGTATCAATATTCTTGACGTTGAGTTTGATCATGCTTTTATAATAGGTGCGAAAGTCAACGGATATGCTTGCAAAGACCCGGCACAAGTAACACCAGAGGACTTCTACTTCATAGGCTTAGCCAATGCTGCAGCTACCAGCAACAGCTCAATGGGCTCAGCCGTTACAGGAGCAAACGTTGAGAAAATCCCTGGCCTCAACACTATGGGTGTCTCCATCTCCCGGATCGACTACGCACCAGGAGGACTCAACCCGCCGCATCTCCACCCGCGAGCTTCTGAAGCCATATTCGTCCTCGAAGGACGTCTCTTCGTCGGCTTCTTGACCAGCGCAGGAAAACTCATATCAAAACATGTCAACAAAGGAGATGTCTTTGTATTCCCCAGAGCTCTCCTCCATTTCCAGCAGAACCCTCACAAAGCTCCTGCTTCCGTGATCGCTGCTTTCGATAGTCAGCTTCCCGGGACTCAAGTTGTTGGGCCATCTCTGTTTGGTGCTAACCCGCCGATTCCTGATGACTTGCTTGCCAAGGCGTTCCAGGTTGGACCACAGGAGATTCAGAAGGTTAAGGCCAAATTCCCACCCAAGAAATGAACATATAGGTTTCACACCATACCCATTTAATTCAAAAATGATATACAAATAATGAAACATGAAAAAAAAATTGTAAACTACAAAAGCAAAAAAGAAGCTCGTAACTTTTTTCTTCTTTTTTTTTTCTTCTTCTTCTTGTAGATACTCTTTAATTATTTTTGGTTCACTGATTACAATGAGACCAGTTTTTCAACAAGTAGGCTTCTCGTAACCAATCTCTGGAGCCAATAGTGCTTTGAACATTTTCAGGAACAAATCATGCAAAACCAATGCTGTAGATCAGTTCTTAGAGCATACCCTTACTGCAAGTCTTGTTCTTTTACTTTATCCATTTATTTATGTTTTCTTAGAAAAGGAAAAGAAAGAGTTATCACAAATCATCACATTCTGTTTGCTAACTGAAAGTCTTACTTACAACAAGTCATGGCTGAGATTTCTCAAGAAAATCTTTAAGAGACTGACTATCTACGAGCAAGTTTTCTCATCTAGGAGTAAATGAAAAATAAATAAAAGCATATAAAGAGGATACAAGTTTTAAAAGTCATGGAGGATCCTGTAGATCTCCTTGTGTTCACAGGAGTTGATGGCAAGGTATCTGTCCTATATACCAACTTTACTCGACCAAAAAATAAAACAAACTTTACTCGTCTTCACCAATGTGATGATGATTTTAATGGAATCAGTTTACCATTTGCTCTGAACTATGAAAGCGAACAAATATTAAACTCTTTTCTTTTTTTATCCTCCAAATCAACAACATTGTAATTCACAAGATCATAGTATGTATAATGTATGTAATGTAAACACAGGCTTTACGTTTCTATGTTTCATTCCTTTTTGATTACTCAGAAGCAGATTTCTTCTCTCTAACGGAACCCACCTCTTGAATTCAGCAGAACAGGGAAACCCCAATGAGAAGAAAAAACAAGATTAGGATATAAACCTTCTCTGTTCATCTTATTTGTGATGCGCATATAAATGTTAAAGATCCTTCTAGGCAAAGCTAATGCCTTAAGAACCAGCTTCCTTGGTCGGTTTAGTCTAAACCCTTTTGCTCGAATCTCGTTCTTCTTCCCCAAGTTCTGCCTTTTAACCGACCTTGTTGTTGTTGTTGTCAATTCCTCATGATGATCAGCTAGCTTCTTGTAACGACACGACTGTCTCCATCGATACTTGCTTACAGTCTGCAGCATCTCTGGTTCGGTTAAAAATGGGTTTTGATGATGTCTTAAGAGCAATACAGAGTTAGTGTCCAATGAAGGTTAAGAGCAAAACAGAGAGAATGAAAGAAGGATAATAAAAACAGAGCATGAATAGTAATTGAAGTGCTTTTCTTGGCTTCAAAGGATATAGAGATAAGGAAACATTGTAATGATGACGGTGAACTGATGAAGAGAAGTAGCTTAATGCATGTGGTTTTAAAAGGGCATAGAGAGTGAGAAAGATTCTTAAATCACATGGATTTATTCTCTATTTTCATTTAAAACCCAAAAATATCTCCATTTCTGCAGAAATGGGCAGCTCTTGTTTAACCACATAAGCATATGCTCTGTATATGGACCTACCCGGTTAAGGGGTGTGACTATGATGCTGCAAAAAGAAGACAAAACCCTTTCTTGGTGTGATATGTGAAATTAGTTACAGATGGATTTTTTGCGGAAATGGGAAAGAAAATAGAATCCGACAAGAATTTGTCGTTTGTCCCCATTTCAGATAAGATCTTTTATAGTATTTAAAATTTTGCTGAATTTTATAATGCTAACATTTTGATATATTCGTTAACAAAATAAAAACATTTATATGTTTGATAAAAAAAAAAACATTAAGAAACTGATTTATATGAGTTTGGTTTTTCTTTTGTTGAACTGAGTTTTTTTTGTACATTAATTATGCAAGTTTTGTTATGTGGAACAGCGAGACTTGCGGTTTCGTCTGTAAATGAGATTTAAATGTTTGTCTCAATCTAAAAAATATATGCCGATATAGGGCAGGATTTTGGGATTGGAATCATAATAAAACAGACTGTAAAGATTTTTAATGCTTTTACGTTAGCCAAAAGGGAAAATCAAGGGAATATAAGGGAAGATATGTCTAATGATTGGAATTTGGAAGGGGAAGTCTCTATAATACATGGAATATTACAAAATTAGAGGTAGTTGAGAAAGAGTAGCTCTTCGAAAATCTATAGTTTATTGTGGGCAGCCCCTGACAAATGTGACATTAACAGCGAGAGAGAGAAGAATAATAGTAAGAAAGAGAAAGAGGTCCAAATCTTTTTTTTTTGTCCAAATCTTTTTGTATACACTTAATCGACAATGATTGGATTGGTGACGAGGAATAAGTTGGTTGCTAGTCTATTTATCCCCTATTATTTATCTCTACGATATTTCAACCGAACTATGTCTCCGGTTCATCTAACCTGTTTCAGTTTGTTATCAACGGTCCGACTTTGGTTCAACTTTCAATTTATGGGTTTCCCAACGAAAACATAATAATAACATGGGATTACTACTTCTCTACCCGAGTCTTATTTTCGTTTTTTTTAACTAAAAAATTCAAGATACCTTTTTTTTTCTTGGTTTGCAACTCAATTTAATTGGTTCACTTTGTCGAAACAAAACAATGCAATTCAATGTGGAGCTCATTTTCCGGATAGGTGGTTCAAGACGAATTTCGCTTGGAATCTATAGAAGACCAAGCGCGTAGGTGACACGTGCTTCCAATGCGCGTAGACTTCTCAGTTCGTGTATGGCAGAGCGAATGTCGCAGAACCACTGAATGTTATATGGACCCACAATTAGGCCCATAAGAGGCCCAAATAATATTTTATTTTAAAAAGAAAATGGGACTTAATTGGTAAGACAATGACTCGCTTACGATAACGTATCACACTGACTTGTTGGGCAAAGAGACACGAGAAAAGAGGAACCTAACTCGCTTACGTTATTGCGTTATGTGACTAATGACTTATAAATAAATTAATACTAAGTTACTAACAATTACGTGAGCTTGAACTGAATCGACGCTGAATTCACGCTTCCTGCATGATCTTTCGTATCCTAAAGTCTCTTTCAAATCTTAAAAAACAAAATCCTGATATAACTAGATCTTTTCCAAAATCTCTGAATAATATCGACAATTTCGATTACAATCAAGTAAATATAATCCTATTCAGTATCCATAACACGATCATTTAGTAATAACAACATAATCAAAGAAGATTGAAGCTTGAATTTAAGCAAGCTTCGAACAATGCACACACAGACGAAGTAGGAACAGAGAGAGAAGAGAAAGAGAGCTTTAATTAGTAGAAGCAGTAGGAGGAGGGTTTATTTGGGTGAAGTAGACGAAAAAAGCGTCTGCGGCGGTAGAAGAACGCCGTTTTGAGACGCGAGCAAACGACGCGTTTTAGTCTCCGAGCGGATTTCAACCTCAGCCAAACAACTTTCTTCACCACTCTCCTAACAGATCTCTTAATCTTCTCCGTTAAGCTCTGTTTCCTCGAGAATTGGTAGCTCTTAAGGAACAGCTGTCTCTTTTCCACGTATCCTCCTCCTCCGTAGCCATAGCCATAGTAACCGTTATTGCTCTGCCAAACGCCGCCGCTGCTGTTTCTGTTCATCGGAATCTTTGACAAGAGGAAATGGGATTTTATGTTTTTTGTGTGTGTGTGTGTAGAGAATGGAATTAAAGAAAGGGTCGTTTGAGATTTCTTGCAGCAGATTCCGATGTCGGCTAATTTGGTTAACTTGTAAACACTGAAACACTCAGCCGCCGCCAAAACCGCCGTCGCAAAACGCCGACAAGAAATAGGGTTTCGTTGAATACACCTCAATCTTGTTTGAAGTGCTTCACGTTGTTGCTTTAAATATTGTTGGCTTTGCTCTGACGTACTACTACTCTGCTTTTAATGGCGTCTATCTCTTTTTTTTTTGTTACTAAAATAAAAAGTTTTCTCGTCAAATCAAATACACTATATGTAGCTGGGACTTTAATCTAACTTCCCAACTAGTAAAAATTCAATTAAAAAAAAAAAATTAAAGTCACGTTCTGCTATTAGGGTAAAAAGTTATATAAAATATGTAGATTCATTAAACTATTTACATATGACGGATTTTGTGTTAATTTTAAAATAGTGGACTAGCAATATAATCTGATTTCTGATCTTGTACAATTAGTTGATTGATAAAAGAAAGACTGTGGAATGACATCATGATATTGACATTTTTTAAACGAAGAATGTCTTTTGGTTATCGCATGCTTAGTTGCTGGGGTCTTAGGTGTATCGATATTTTGAATTTATTACATTGTTTGTAAATAAGCGTGATAAAAAACAAAATTTAGGTCAAAACTCCATTTAATAAAATGTTAGCATAAATATCACACAAACAAAAAAGTTGATATATTTTGTTCGCGGTCTGAAAGGAACATAATCAGATATGGCCTAACAACTCCAAACTCCATAGAAAACTAAAGGGAATACAAATTGCTCCAAACTTTATCTAACTCTTTCTAACTTCACACCAAATGATTTACAACTCTTGAGATTGTATAACCAAAATTCCAAAATTATTTTCTATCTACAAACCAAAGATAGTGAACCACGAGAAAAAAAAAATATATGTTGAATTAGATTGGTCTAATAGTTTAGAATAAGTTTATCAGTATAACTAATTTTCAATTCCAAAATATATATATAAAAAAAATTATATTCACAAAGGCCGTGAGTGTTTCTTTTCTCATAACATGGGCACGGCCCTGATCGTCCTCACTATCTAGATCCTCCTGCATTTACATTTGCAGAAGGTACTTTACTTGGGTAGCTCGATATATCGATGTCAATGAGCGACATGTCATACATTGTGGAAGCCGAGTCCGAGGCATCCACCAACAAGGATGATTTCATAGTCTCACGGCGTGCTGGATCAGTAGTTACACCGGAAGTTTTCGGTGTGCTTGTTCCCGAGGACGAGTGACTGGAGGGTGAAACACCATCTATCTTGTTTCCAAACATGTGTTTGTTCTTTCTAACAGCATCCATTTCCTGACCAGTTGGCACAAATGTTCGCACTCGGTACTTCCTTGCCCCTTCCTCACCACCGTCATTATGATTATAGAGCACATAATCGTGATACGCAGGGGCAAACTATAAGAAAATCAAACTCATCATCGCACCAAAGGGACACAGATTTAATCATTTCAATATACTATGTGTTTTTCCAACGAATCAGTTACCTGGTGAACAGTATCATGGTAGAAATCATTTAGTTGAACAGCATGTGCCAGACTTCCTGAGAAACTGTGAGCTCCTCCGACATTAGCACCTGCATATTCCTTGTATGGAAAAGCATAGAAATGGGCAGCTGCAGCAATAAGCATCTCCACACAGATTATAAAATTTTGAAAGAGAGCTGCTTCTTCTTCACCCTTTATAAATCCAGATTTAGCAAAAAGGAAAACCAGAACACCCTGTAACACAAAAAAGGTTCGACAGCCAAAAGAAATGTGTTGGAAATTTTGTGGAGAATAGTAAAAGGCAGAAGTTAATGCCAAAACCAGGTTTAGTGATAGCGAGAGAATAAGAGACATTACCTGCCAATAGGTTAGAAAGACAACAGACTTTATAATCACAAACTTTGGGACTGGATTGAATGGCTGAAGCAGATCTCTGCAAGCCACATAAAAAAGGACCAGCGCGTACAAAGCCACAGTGTATGATATTGTATAGATGATGGTAAGATAGAGATAGGATTGATCAGGGCTAAAATTTCCATCCTTGTATTTCCCTTTTGCATAAAGCACAAGTGTGACAGCAACTAGGATTGGCTTTAGAATTACAAATTGTAGACAACCTTGCTTGCACCGCCGAATAAAACGCCTTCATCAAAGGATAATCGGGTATGAGCTAATACAGCTAAGACAGTCGTCAAAGAACTCAGAATCAAGATTCAAACATAAAATCATCATCATGATATGATATATGTGGACTAAAAAATCTAATTATTCTAGTAAACCACAAAGTTCACACAACCAAATGATTGACAACACCCTACCCATCCATAAGATCCTCAGCATGGTTTTATCAAGAATTTAACGAGTCTACAGATATTGCATGAAATTGATATAGTTAAAAAACAAAGAAATTAGCCCCCACCAATATTAAAAAAAAAAAAGAGAATGTAGGTTCATTTTGCAAACTAACCCGTCTAATGGTAGTGGTGGAAAGCAACATGTCATGAGATGCCATGATGGCTTCAGAGAGCGGCCAGTTAAACTTATAACTACCGAACCTGGGCCTCCAACCCATGCTAAACACAGCGATAGAAAATTATAAATCACCCACGCTTCATAACTGAGACAGGAAAAATATCACAAAGCCTTAGAAATATAAACAATCAGGTCTGCATTTGCTGAAAGCAAAAGATAAAACTGAGTTCGTAAGGTTTGTCATCTATTTTCAAGAGTCAATGAGAACTTGGTATCGTAACTCGAGGAAGCACATTTCATGGTAAACTAGCAAAAAAAACTGAAAATTCAGAATTACTCACACTTCTCGGATAGAGTTAAAGTAAATGGAGCTTTTGGGCAAGACGAGAGACAAGAATGACATCAACGCATAGACCTGTTGTACGAAAAATAATCTTTAACATGTTAGCCGGAGAGAATTCAACATGAAATGGAATTTACAGATGAAGATAGAAAGCTCTTGGAGCGGCTAATATACTGACCGGGACCATGAAGACTATGCGCACAATATATCTCTGATAAATGGGTTCAGTATAATTCAAGAGGTGCTTGTAGATATGGAATAAGGCCAAAGCAATGGCTCCGACAGTGCATAGAAAAGCCACGATAATGAGGTAAATGGGTAGCAAATCCGCCATTCTGCAAAAAAGAGACACTTTGTAAGTACGTTCTGAACACACTCGTCAAACTCTTGGTTATGGCCAAATGCAAAAGGAGCTAAGGGCAAAAGGAGCTAAGGGCAAAAACCTGTACAATAGCAAAGAAAGATCTGGAAAATAGCTAATTGATTGCCCCAGGAGGTGAGGCTGGTGGAGAACGAAATGATGCTTAAAGCGGAGCAGAAACAACAGGAGAGAAAACCCAAAATCCGAGACCAATTTAACGATTCAAAAGCATCTAAACCTTGAATCGAAGCAGTGAGTAAAAGGGCGACCTGGGAAATTCGGGATCGATATGAGAGTGATTCAAACGCAATCAACAAGAGCGTACCTTCAAGGCGAAAGAAGAATCGTATGCGCAATGAGAAAGCGAAACACAGGGATTCCGGGCACAGATCAAACTGAAATCGGGGAAAACCCTGGACAGGTATACTTTGCCGGAATTTCTAATCGGGGTTTAACGCTTTCGCTGATCTTCCTATCGGAGAGAGAAAACTTGGGAAGGTAAGAAATTCAAAATTCTTAGTGGATTAAACAAGCAGAGTCGAGAAGAAGAAGAAAATGCGGAGATTAGGGGAATATTTTAATCTTTGATTATTATTATCCAAAAATCAGCAAAGAGGTGGAAACCATTCAAGGTCCAAACAATACAGCCTGGGAACTTCAAACCCTAGAATTAATCTATTTGTTTTTCGTTAAGAAAATTATTTGGGAATAATCTTATTCCCTTCCACCGCAAGTTTACCCAATTCAATGATTCTTTATTCCTTTAGTTCCGTGTCGCCGTTACAAATTAACTATGACTGATATTAATGTAAGGTTTACTTAATCATCATATACTATACTAGTCATCAGCTGATTTATTTTTACCGAACGAACAAATCAGTTCACATATTTTCGACAGTTAGTTCAGTTTAAGGCTTTAAGTAGATGATAAAAATTTGATCAAAAAAGTAAATGGTAAAATATTCGAACTTGAGTTACTTTTGACTTCCTCGGCGATTTGCACCAGCTTAGAAAAACATAAAAAAAAAAAAATAATGGGCCTGGGTCGGAAAACGCCCAATAAGATTATCCAATATCCACTTGGAACTTGGAAGATAGGGGAAACAGAGAAGCATAGTTTGCAATTTCTCAAACAGTATCTCCGGTGATCACCGCCAAAAAGGCGTCGGCGATCGGAGTTCCAACACTTTACCAGGTTAAGACTTCAAAATCTACGATGAAGAAGACAACATCTTGCATAGTTTTGTTTCTCGATGAGCTTTTCTTCAATCCTTTATTTGTCAGGAATTTTTCCTTCAGCCACTCTGCTTCTTCTTCCTTGGTCACATGTTTTAGTAGCCGTTTACTTATTAGAGTATTCATGTATTTAGTCACATGTAATTAGCCTTTTACTTATTGGTTAGTTTAGCGACTAGTTGAGAAAGTAGACTTGCCTTAAACTAATGTATCCATGTTGTGTACTCTCAAAGAATGAGAAACAAATAAACTTTTATTTTCTATACATAGATTGGGTTTTATGCTTTGAGACCTTTTGAGTATCAAGCTGCATGTATAATAATACATCTTTATCGTCTTAATTATTGTATTTTAGATTCCACACACTATATTTACATATTTGAACCACATCAGACCATTTATTCATATTTTGATACATTTTCTTGTCATTCCTTGTGAACTTATTAATAATGAGGCGATCATAGTTAGAATTTAGAAGAAAACCTTGCTTCGAGAAACCTAACCACGTTCACATCCAGCTGAAACGCTTTAGCCAAGATCTCCGGCATAATCAAAGGCTTCGAACCAAAAACAGCGTCTGCGATTGTGATCGTACCGGGGTTTTGGCTTCCAAGACCAGCAAACGCAACCGCGTTCGTCCTCCCAACGTTCACTTGAAAATGTATCATTCCGATGGGAAACACGAAGACGTCTCCGGGGTAAAGAACCTTTGAGAACAATCTGTTGTTGTCTTGGTTCGATGACACGAACCCGACTAAGAGCGTTCCTTCAACAAGGACGAGGATCTCGGTGGCTCGTGGGTGCGTGTGTGGCGGGTTTTGACCCCCCGGAGCAAAGTCAATTCGGACAAGAGAGACACCGAGGGTGTTGAGTCCTGGGATTTTGTCGACGTTAACGTTTGTTACGTTGGAGCCGACGCGGTTCATGGTTACTCCGGCGATGTTTAGTCCGGAAGTAAAAAAATCCTCGGCCTTCACGTATTTTGGGTCTTTGCAGAACTTCCCGTTCACGAAAACTGAAAATAAAAAGATGAAAAAACGTAATATATTAATTGTCGCATAGTGATAGTTGATGTTATGTATACGTTGGTTATTAATAATTTTATATATGTGTGTTTTGTTGCTGTTCTGACTAATTTATATGAAACTGTAAACATATCTTACTTTCTTTTTACTGTGTGTTTTGTTTTGTTTTGTTAAAACATATCTTACTTTTTTTTTATTCTATCAATTTTGGTATCTACGATCATCGTTGGAAAGTTTTGATGTTGTTAATGATAAAAAACAGTAGAATAGTGAAAATTGATCAGTAACTCGACCAGCAAGACAAAGTATCCTAGTTCATATAAAATTTTTATTACTAAATATAGAGAGATATAACATTATGGTTCGATAAGTTACCGCCATTAACGTCATCAACGGCAACACAAAAGTCTTGCAGAGGACTTGGGTCGTAACAAGATACAAATGAAGATGCTAAAGCCAATAGGATGACTTTTGCCACAAGGAAGCGAAGAAACCCTTCCATTTTTTATTTTTTTGTATTTGCTATATATTTATTTTCTCTCTAGCTTTGTGGTAAGGATTTGCGAGATATTGCACAAGAATGATGCGCTATATATAGTACGATAGGTCATTGGTTTTTTTTTTTTTTTTGTTGATAATGTGTACATACGTATTTGACTAAACTAAGCAGAGCCATGCCTGAGAATTCTGAGATTACAAGCAAGAGAAATTTTTTTGGCCCCCTTAAACCCTTTATCAAAAATGCTGTAACAAAAAAACTAATTTTAAACGATTCTTTTATTTATAGCGCAGTTCTTTTCCTATATTATTTTAGTTTTGTGGATGTGGGACAAATAAGACCTAGTTTTTTAAAAAAGGATGAATAATTGACGCCTTGAAGACTCGAATTCGCATACTTGTTGAAGGAAACATATGCATTCAATACCAGCAGCACTAACTCGGTTTTGGAAATGTTTGGTCCCTAAATTTTATTTATTCTCACCGGTTCTGATACATATGCTTCATTAGCTTGTGTTCAGGTACGGCTCTGAAACTAAGAGTCGTACGAAAATTTTAATTTGGAAAATAATCTTAGGCAAACTTTATCATTGTAAATAACTTAAATGAGTTAAGTGAGAAGATGCAAATGCCTTCGGATGGTAGGTATAAAAGTTACATATGCGTTTAAAGAAATTAACATGGTATCCATTCTTGTAGATAGTAACGTTTCGATGTGCTGTATTTCTCTTTGCAAAACTACACTTATGATTAAAAAACAAATATTTGAAATAAAAGCCAAAATAAAAAGATAATAATTAAAAGTTGATATTAGAAGTATATGGAAGTTCTAAAACAAGAATAAGATGAAATAAAACTTAATACGTTAGTGAAACTTTTTAAAGTAAAGTATAAATTAATTTTGCGTGAAAATTTGTAAGTAAAGTCAAGTAGAATTAATAACATTTATATACTAAAAAAAACATAGGAAGCTTTTCTCGGAAATATGACGAGATTTCATTCTTCGAGAAAGATAAATTATAGTATTTGGTATTGGGACGACCAATAGCTTTATAGTTTTTTTTTTCTTTCAACTAGAGGTCTATTTAAGAAAAAAAAGAGAATTCTGAAGAGTAGCAAGAACTTTAATGTTCAAGATTTTGATCATTTAAGGAACTTTTTTAATAAAGTTTGAATATTCAGTACTGTGATAGATATAAATGGATCGTATGTTAGTAGCTCATCGATGCCTGACATGATGCTGATGACATTCACAGAATGGGTTTTCAAAATAGGAGGCGATCGAGAGGGGTAAATGTTTGACATATTGCTAAGTTTTGTCTGAGTGCTCTATCCATATTTCTTACAAGTCAAGAATGGTCTGAATGTTTATAATACTAACTATTGGATTACACGACATCTTGAAATTTGAAACTTCAATCTTCGTTTTTTAAACCTGATCAATAAGTTCAAAATACATGAAATGGAAGTGATGGCTACGTATACATCATGAGGAGAGTGACCAAAAGATTCTTGGTAAGTTGGAAGATAAACATATTAGTGCAGAGCCACTTAATCAAGTGCCCTAACCACTACAATTTGGTCATTCTTATTAAATCACCAATATGTGAATATTTATTTGAAAATACAAAAATCACGTGCATTGCAAGTTGTCAATAATAATTTCGGGATTGAGCTCGTGAGATGGTGGTAACACTTTCACTAATTATCTCACATATTATTATTATTATATTTTATTTTTGGAGAAATTCCATTGCATTGAATGATCCACGGGATCATCACCATTCATTTTGCTCTCCTTTCCCAAGGAGGCTGCTGTAAAACGAGATCAACGCATTGATATTTTTAATGATTACCTTATAACTTAACATTCGATATGTTTTACCGAAAAAATGATATCTATGTTTTATTTTGATTAACATGTGGCTCTACACTACTATGTTTTACATACATCGCAAAGCATAATATTATCGAGGTAATTAACTCTATGAACTACTCCTGGTCAAGTGATACATACCGGAGGTGACGTGGTAAGAAGAGTCTCATGAGCTAAGAAGAGGCAAAAAGTGTCATGTAGACATGTACTAAAAACGTTTGTTTTGTTAATCAACTAGAAAACTCGAAACCATGAACGTGGGCTTATGGGCTTTAATATTTAGTTGCCGGGCTTTTACTAATCTGGAAAATAAAAATTGAGGAGACTGAGATCCGCGAAGCAATAGCATCGACTAATCCTTCACTTTTTTTTTTATTGAGTTTCCTCTTTTCGAATTTGCTCCGTCGCCGTCGCTAAACCTCTCCGCCGTTTCGCCGTCTACGCTTAGATCGCAGATATGAACGCCCCAGTTCTCGTTCTCAGTGAGTACCCTCCTCTTCTACAGATCTCCTCTCTTTGAATCTGTATTGTTTTTTTTTTGCACTCTTACTTCCGAGTTCTAAATTGTTAATGGCTACTGCTTCGTGATATGTTCAGAGGATTCGTTGAAGCGTGAATCTGGAACAAAGGTTCACCATGGTAATATTCAGGCTTCCAAGGTAAGAGAGTTGTAATATTTGCTTCTCTCTCTTTTTGCTTTCTCTGCTACGAATCATGGTTTCACCATGGTTCTGGTTCAATTTTCCAGGCTGTAGCTGATATCATCCGCACGACATTGGGTCCTCGCTCTATGTTAAAGATGCTTCTTGATGCTGGGGGAGGTAGTTTTCTCCTTCGCTTCGCATCTTCTTACTTAGTGTTTTTTCTTCGCTCTACATCTTCTAAGTCGACGAAAATTAGGCTAGGGTTTATGCCTTTTGAAAGATCCAGTGTTCACAGATTTGTAATTCAGTGTACTCTCTTTGTCAAATCTATTGTTCCTCGCTTTCTGAGTTAGCTATACATAAACCTTATATAATTGTGGGTTTAGATTCTTTCTCTTCTTCTATGGTTATGTTTTTTTTTTTGTCTGCTAAACTCTTTTTTTTGTGGCTCTTTACAGGAATTGTTGTTACCAATGATGGAAATGCTATTTTGCGTGAACTTGATGTTGCTCACCCTGCAGCTAAAGTTTTACTTTTTCCCTGTCTTGAACGTTCTTGTTGTCTTCTCATTGCTCTTTTTCTTTTCTGATAGATTTTCTTCTCTCTTTGTTGATTTCAGTCGATGATTGAGTTGAGCCGCACACAGGACGAAGAAGTCGGTGATGGGACTACATCTGTTATTGTTCTTGGTATGTACATTATATCTGATGGTCTCTGTTGAAATTATTCTTTGCCACTTGGTTTGCTTTGAAGAGTGTAATAGGCACTGCTGTGATGTTTTGTTCTGAATTTGGCACTTCAGTGTTATGCGTGTGTTCTGAAAGCAACTGCTATTTTTACTCTCACTGATTTCGTCCTTCTTTTTCAACAGCTGGTGAAATGTTACATGTTGCCGAAGCATTTATTGAAAAGAGTTACCATCCCACAGTGATATGCCGAGGTACTTGCTTATTATTTGTTACCATTCCATAGTGTTATAGTCTTTTTACTTGTTTTCTATTGAACTACGTTTTCTTCTCTGCAGCTTACAATAAGGCTCTCGAGGATGCACTCGCTATTCTTGACAAGATTGCCATGTCAATCGATATCAATGACCGTAAGAATACTTTTTTTTTGATATTTTTTTTCAGGGTAGAGGACTTTTCTTTCCTGGTCTTGGGATAATTTCCTCATGTTTACTGTTTTATATTGCAGGTGCAACAGTACTAGGATTAGTCAAGAGCTGCATAGGAACAAAATTCACTAGCCAGTTTGGAGATCTAATTGCTGTGAGTTCTTTCATTACTGAAGATCTTTCCTTTTAAGTCACATGGCTGGCTTTTACCATATGTGTTTTTTTCTAGACTACATGATAAGCCACTCTAAACTTATAAGACACAAACACATTTTCTCATCTGCACATCTAGAAGCTACATAGTTTAAGTTCTTACAAGCGACACATTATTTAGCCTGTTTTCCCGTCTAAGTGAATGGATTGTCACAAAGTACTTTGCTCAAGTTCTTACACGACTTTATGTCGCTTTTTTAGGATTTGGCTATTGACGCCACCACTACTATTGGTGTTGATCTTGGACAAGGATTGAGGGAGGTGGATATTAAAAAATACATTAAGGTTGAGAAGGTTCCTGGTGGCCAGTTGGAAGACTCCAAGGTTCTCAAAGGAGTCATGTTTAACAAAGACGTAGTTGCTCCTGGTAAAATGAAGAGAAAGATTGTCAACCCACGGATTATTCTTCTTGACTGCCCCCTTGAGTACAAGAAAGGTGAAAACCAAACCAATGCTGAGTTGGTTAGAGAAGAGGATTGGGAAGTTCTGCTGAAACTGGAAGAGGAGTACATCGAGAACATCTGCGTGCAAATACTGAAGTTCAAACCCGATTTGGTAATTACAGAGAAGGGACTTAGCGACTTGGCCTGTCACTATTTCAGTAAAGCCGGGGTTAGTGCAATCAGAAGGTTGAGAAAGACGGACAACAACAGAATCGCTAAGGCATGTGGAGCTGTGATTGTGAACAGGCCCGACGAGCTTCAAGAGTCTGATGTTGGTACCGGCGCTGGCTTGTTTGAGGTCAAGAAAATAGGAGACGATTTCTTTGCTTTCATTGTTGAATGCAAAGAACCCAAAGCATGTACTGTACTCTTAAGAGGACCAAGTAAAGATCTTCTCAACGAAGTGGAAAGAAATCTTCAGGTGCGTGAATGATATTTAGTAATTATCTTCAGTCAAGTCATTATCATAAGTTCCTGATACATTCTTCCTACAGGATGCCATGTCTGTTTCAAGAAACATCATCAAGAACCCAAAGCTTGTTCCTGGCGGTGGGGCCACAGAATTAACCGTTTCTGCTACCTTAAAACAGAAGAGTGCAACAATTGAAGGAATCGAAAAGGTTGGCTATGGTTATAACCCTTTTAGCTATATTTACATCTTTTCAAAGTCGAATGGGGCCTCTAATTCTGATTGTCATTGAAACAGTGGCCTTATGAAGCAGCTGCCATAGCTTTTGAGGCTATCCCGCGTACTCTAGCTCAGAACTGTGGAGTTAACGTGATCAGAACTATGACAGCATTGCAAGGAAAGGTATAATTCGTCGACAATTTTTTTTCATATCTGACAGTTTCTGATACCAAATCTTTCTCCTATTGATTGAGTCTTTGGTACTGTTTAGCACGCAAATGGTGAGAATGCCTGGACTGGAATCAATGGAAACACTGGTGCAATAGCGGACATGAAAGAGAGCAAGGTAAGAATAAAAAGCTTTGCTTTTTGGTGAATCTATGGTTTCTTGAGACCTTTTGTTGACACTTTGAACGTTATGATTAGATATGGGATGCTTACAATGTGAAGGCGCAAACGTTCAAGACAGCGATTGAAGCGGCGTGTATGCTTCTGAGGATTGATGATATAGTGAGTGGTATCAAGAAGAAGCAAGCTCCTGGAGCTGGACCTTCAAAGCCTACCATTGAGACTGAAGGAGATGCAGACAATGAGCAAATACTTCCCGACTAGAAATATTGCTCTCATCAACATAATCTCTCTCTCTCTCTTTTTTTTTTTTTTTCTGGCTATTTTAGTTTGAAATGTTTGTTGAACTTGACACTCCCTTCAGTATCTTATGATTTTGCATTTTGACTAGGCGAGAAAAGATCTTGAGGGGAGTGAGTGTTGAATATTTTGTTATCTTTTGAAAGAAAGGCATTGAAAGACGTTGATAATAGCTTTGGTTTACGACGATTCACTGTTTATTGACGACTAAACCGGATGGCTTGTTTGGTTCAGCGATTCAAAACAGATCATCTTTTTTTTTGTTTCCTTTTATTTTCGGTCGTGAAACTATATGAACCACAAGAGTACAAGACACAAAGAGGAGACCCAATGATTCTTCTAAGGAAAATTAAAGTATATATACTCTTTTCGAATAGAAATTCTCAATATTTTAACATTTGCATGTCAAACAATTAAGATTCAAGACCTTTAAATTATGATGAAGAAATATTGAACTATAAAATTAGATTTGTGAGGAAATTTCCGTGGAATTTCATTGATAACACCTAACTTGAATCAACAAGTTGGTCTTATTACACTAATTGTTCCCACGAAACAAAATAAGTAACGAAAGAACTAAAGAACATAATAAAAAAAAAAAATTAGGAGATGAAACAGAAAGACTAGTGATTTCAATCAGTTCTCTTCTCCAAGTCATGATGATCATCCTCGGCAAGCATGTACCTTTTCCAGAACCAATGTGGCTTCCACACTCTCTCTCTCATGTCATCAATGGCGACTCCTTTCGTCTCCGGTATGAAGAACATAGCAAACAGTCCCATCACAATGATCCAAGCGCTGAAGAAGAAGAATATTCCCGATCTCATCCCGCAAAGCATCGACAAGAAAGCCTGCGCTATCACGAACGTGAAGAACATGTTGCACGAGACCGCAACAGCGAATCCTGCGCTACGAGTCTCTAGAGGAAACGTCTCGCTAGGTATTAGCCATCCTAAAGGTCCCCACGACCAGGCGAATCCCATCACGTAAACGCACACAAATATCACCACTACTAGGGCTTGCGGCTTCCCCAGTGTTCCCGTTGTGCCAAGGTCCTTGGCTAGGATGATTCCAATGATCAACTGTTTGAGAAGAAGAAATTGTGTTAGTTTTGGACGATTACTTGTGAAACAAGAAAGGTTAATTACTTCATGTTACTTGTGAAACAAGATAGAAAGATAAGGACCTGGCAAATGAGCATGTGAACGGAAGATTGGAGAAGAAGGAATCTCCGGCCAGTTTTATCGACGAGGTAAATCCCGACGAACGTGCTGAGAACGTTGATCGTTCCGGTCACAACCGCAGAGAGAAGAGCTGCGTCGCTTCCGAACCCAACGGTCTGGAACAAGACCGGCGCGTAGAACATAATGGCATTGATACCGGTAAATTGCTGGAAAAGCTGGAGAAGCATTCCGATGATGAACGGTGGTCGACTCGCGGGTTTCAAGAGCTTCCTGTAAGGGTCCTTGACTTGACTGGCTATGTCGCAGGCATGGACTATGGTTTCATACTCGTCATTAATATTTTCAACTCCTCTGATCTTCCTTAGGGCTTCTTTGCCTTCTTCGTTCTTGTTACGCTCGATGAGGCTCGTGGGAGTCTCGATGATGATCAGTGAACCGAAGAGGAGGATAACGGCGGGAATTCCGGCTCCACCGAGAGCAATTCGCCATCCGTAAGGGTGAACCGTGGCGGTGAAGTAATTGACAATGTTGGCTATTAGGATTCCAATTGTAACCATGAGTTGGAATATAATGTTGAGACCTCCCCTGAGGTGTGCCGGAGCAATCTCCGATAGGAAAAGTGGCACTGCCTGAAAAATGCATGCAATATAGGGTTAGGTCATTTCTAGAGACTTGTCACACAAGAAAAAGGTTAGATTCATTATGTGTGTATAATGTATCTACCTGATTGCCAAAGCCGACGCCGAAGCCAAGCAAGATTCTTCCAATGATAAGCATGACGAGGTTAACGGCTCCTGCGGTTAGGCCGACACCGATGAGGAAGAAGATGGAAGCGAACTGCATGGTGGGCTTTCTTCCGAGTTTGGAACAGGTGGCGGAAGCGAAGAAGCTGGCCACGAGGGCGGCTAGGTAAAGAGACGATGTAAATAGTTGCAAGAACTGGTTATCGTATTTGCAGTAATTGTTCTCGTGAACGTGCTTCTTCTTCTCCCACACCGCCGGGAAAAATTCCTTCAAGAAATCGTCCATCGCCGTCACTCCACCTTTTTGTATCACACAGGTCAATAATTAGCTAATAGAAAACTAAGTTACTTGAGACACAAATTAGGTTTTTTTTTTCTTTTTTTTTAGTTTGCTTGAAATGCAAGTATTGAAAGCTCTTGTACAGAGAAAGAGAATAAACCGGAAATTCCGATGTCGTAACCGAAGATCAAACCGCCGAAAGCAGCAATCATAACGCAGACGAAGACATAAACAGTCATCTTGGCTTCGAAAGCCGGAGCATTCCCATTAGATGTTACAACAACAGCCATGTTTAACTAGTCTCGATCAGACACCAACACTTAAACTCAGTATATATATATATAGAGAGAGAGAGAGAGAGAAAGACGGAGATATATATATATATATATATATATATATATGTAAGTGTTTGTATATGTGTGTCTGTGTAAGCTAAAGATGAAACATGAAGGAAGCTGAAGAAGGAGACAGAGACCCTGCTTGAAATGACAGACCCTGTTGGATAGAAGATGAAGGAGATGTTATATTTATAAGAGACGATAGAGTCACACACTAAACTGAGATCCAGACTTGTCTAAAAATGGGATCGTGTTTAGAAATAACAGTGGCGAGATCTACGGTTTTTGTATGGCCCGTAATCTCTTACTTAGGATCATATCTAATCTTGTTTTTTCTCTTTCCCATTATTTTTAGATTACACAGTCAAATCTTCCTGTACCAATAGATTAGGGGACTATTGATTGCGTGTGTATATGGCTTAATCTCCAAATCGCAATCAATTTGGATGTGTTGTTTTCAGCTTAAGTTGATAAGATTACATATCACTCACAGTCACAGATGTAAATAGATATGTTTATCTGGATATGATTATAGATAGAGAGATTATCATTTAGGGTGGCTATTTTGCTATCACTGTAACTTAAAAAAGATCGTACGCGTTACAGATAAATCCTATTTATAGACAATATGTTTCTTTCTATATACTCAAGTGTCAGTGAACAGACAACGAAGCAATTAACAAAAACATCACAATCATATTTTAAGTTTAAGGTTTTTGTTAAAAATTTAAGATTTTTAATGGTCTTTTGATGAGAATGTTTTTCCCCACAAACCGGTTAGAAGGAATGGAAAAGCCCCCAAAAACAGCAAACCGTGAATAAAATCATCGTTTTGTGGTAGTAAAGAGAATCTGCAATAAAACAAACAAACTGAGAATGTTTTGCCTTTCTTTATTATACAGGGACAACATTTAGTATATAATGTAGCACCTTTATTACCTTTACTAGCATTCAATAAATATTTAGCAAGAAACAACAGAAAAGAATACAATTGGGGATGAACATTTAAAAAGCTTTTGCGTGGGGCTTTTTTTATTAATCACTCGATAACACGAATCACAAAGCTTTATTAGCGGTGGGATCAGAAGCAGCAAGCTCCTTGTACATGTTTGTTATTGCTTCTGCGAAATATTCCTTTGCTTGTGGTCTCTTAATCTGCAAAATTAAAAATAAAAAAATTCTTCTGCCTCAATTCATTTTCACAATTGGTTTCCCAGTTATCTCACATCGAATCCAAAGACGTTTAACGATTTTTTTTTTTTAAATGTCCCTTAACTCACACCATATATAGGAGTTCTACCTAGTTTGAATGAAGAAATCTCATAAGAACTTATTCAGTGCCTCAAATGGGTCTGGCAGAGAATTTACCTTGAATGTCGGAGTTAGCAGACCATTTTCCAGCGTAAATGGCTCCAGCACCAACGTCACAGCCTTTGCAAACTCAAAGCCTCTCAACTGCATCAGATGTTTTTTAAAAAAAATTAGTCAGTGATTGCGTCTTTGAGAAAACTAAATCAGATGAAATAAGTAAGTAAAAGAATGTTTCTAAGATGCATTGCCTGAGCTTCTCTTCCAACACTGTCCATGTCAGATAGCACTGCTGCTTTCACTCTCGGGTTATTGCACAGTTCTCTCAGATCTCCATGCTGCATTTAGCGTAGAGGTATAATAAAGTTATGTTTCTAGTTTTACATTGAGAGTATTTGTTGAAGAAAGTTATATCACCACCTTAATGCCTTCTGAAGCAGCCCAGCTTTTAAGCACATCTGGATCAACCGATACAACAGCGACCAATGATGAATTAAAGCTGTCACCTGAAAAAAATGGAAACATGTGAGATGGAGGAAGAATAAATCAAATACTAAACAAAACAATTTACAAAATTTGTGTTTTCTCTACCATATATGAAGCATTGGCCCACAAATTTGCATTTGGCATAGACGTTTTCAATTTTCTCTGGAGCTATATATTCCCCTTGCGCCAATTTGAAGATGTTCTTCTTCCTAATCAAAGAATGAGGAAAGTTTACTAAGATGATTCTCGGTTCACAAGATACCAACAAGTCCCCAGAATAACAACCCATCTTTCAAGACTATAGGCTTATTCTTTGTGAGCCAACGTATTTGACTTTACTGGATAACAATCAAGTGATTTCGGAAAACCTGTCAATAATTTTTAGACGTCCTCCCGGCAACCACAGACCTATATCTCCAGTGTGAAGCCATCCATCTTCATCAATCACCTCTCTCCTGAAAATAATACATTTTACTGAAAGGATTAATACTTTTGGTACACTTTGATTTGGGGAAAAAAAAAGGAATTTGCAATGCGATAGGTGTTCATACGTTTGAACTTCATCTTTGTAATAGCCACTGAAAATGATAGGACCTCTAACACATATTTCGCCGCGGGGATGAGGCTCATCCGCTGATGTATAGTTCATTTCCGGGACATCCACAAGCTTTACTTCTGAGAAAGGAATGCATATTAAATCTCATAGCGATATCAGCTTTTATATTAGTTCCAAATTACTCTACTTATCTTATCGCAGAGTCAGTAAATAAACTCACCACAAGCTGGGTTAGGAGAGCCAACATGTCCAGTGAGGTTATCACCTTCGTCCATTCCAGTTATAACACAAGATGTTTCAGTCATTCCATATCCCTCTGCTACTCTTCCTCCAAAGCATCTGGAGTAGTCATATCAAAATATTAAATCAAAACGTAAAAGAAACATTACAAGCTAATGTAAGAAAATAAAGCTAAAGGAAACCAAAGCCTGTATAACTATGCATGAGCTAGGGAAAGAGAGAGATTGTTAGGGACTGAAAATTGTTCCCTCTTGAGGATGAAGTCTATTGTATAATATGATCGAACACAATCATCTACAAGCGATAAACTTACATTTTCAAAAAATCCATCACTTCAGGAGACAGAGGTGAAGCCCCAGACGTCATAAAACGAACCCGTCCTCCAAGTCTGTCCTTTATCTTATTAAATACCAATCTGTCCCATATGGGAGACGCATTTTTTCCTGTACCAACAATACCGTACAAAGAAAATCAAGCCCATAACTGTATAAACAAATTTTTTTTATTAACTCTTGTAACCCAATTGTAATCGAAATCCCGAGCTGTGTCAGAAATTACAACATAAAGCTACAGAAGCACTTAGATATTTTTTTTGATGGAAATAAGCCTTATATGTGCAAATAGAGTTAATGTGCATGACAAGACCTACCATTCAAGAGAGCCTGCTTCTTTGCATTATAGGCAGCATTGAAGAGCCTCTCTTTCAGCCCACCAGAGGTTTTTACTGCATTAGTGATACTGGCAACAACAATTTTACCATTAGTTCGGTGAATCACCAAAAGCAGCAGAAAGTGCATATTAAGAAACCGAAGCCATTATTACCCCGCATATATTCTATTGTATAATCGAGGGACGCTGCTGAATACAGTAGGTCTCAGAGCAGCCAAATCATCCAGTAGTTTCAAATTGTCCTGCAGAAATTTTAACAAGTGGTTCATCAAATCAAATCAACAGAAAAGGACTTGAGGGTGGGGGGAGATGGGGAGGACTATAAGCAAAGATCAAATCACAGGTACACAAGTTTCATAATGCAAGCGAGTGGATGGTTATCAAAAACATATACGATGGAGCTAGAAGTAAAGTTTCCAGACGTTCTGCCTTCACGTTTAGAAACCAACTTATGCCAAATAATTGGCTAAAAGAAGAAAGTTCAGTTTCCAACCCCTTGGTAGAATCCAACAGCAACTCCAAAGTACACTGATAGGATCTGATTTGCTCGTTCGTAAATGTGTGCCAGCGGAAGATACGAAATGTAACTGGAAGTAAAAGAGATTATGCAAAATCAGTTATACCAATAATTTCACTGAAACAAAGACCACTTCAGAATGGGGATTTCAAGAAAAGAGATCGGCAGTAATATATACAAAGGAGAACATCAAAAATTCTTTACTAATAGTAGAAAGAATCAACCACTTACACATCTGAAGAGAAAAATTTCACACTATAACTGGAGCCAGCAACATTTGCAATCAAGTTTGCATGAGTTAATACGACTCCCTTTAACATATTTCATCCAGAAGAAGAGCAGGCAAGGGAGGAATGAGACATACAGGACAACATAAAGAGTGATTTAGATGCTATAGACTGCATAAATATGAAATAAATAACAGCACTATCCCAGATTTGAATACCAATAAAAATATCAAGTAAGCAAAACCTTAGGGGTCCCAGTAGTTCCGCTTGTATAGCATATGGTTGCAACATCATCAGGTTTTGGGGGGGAAAATGGCTGAGGGTTACTGCGACCCTGAAACAAATTTGTGTGGTCAGAAGACTATGAAACCAACATGTACCACAACTGCAGGACAAGTGATGCTATAACTGAGAAAGATAGGGAGTAACTACAATATTTCAATGAGAAAATTATAATGAAGATATATGGGAAATGTGTACGCATAGACCTGATATAAAATGAATTCAAGTTGTAGGTAAAAGTATAATGATGTCGATATACACTTGAGCATTTATGACAATCAGGTGTCAGTGTTGTATATAAGTTGATGGAACACGTGTTGTTAACAATCAGAACAGGAGTCATGATAGCACTGGTAAGAATTTGTAAACTCTTAATTTATAGAATGTCTTTAATCCTGCTTATCTCTAGAGAACTGATATTACATTAAAAGTTCCACAGCAGAATACAGAGAATTATGTACAGTACCTGATTCAGTAACACCGAATATGATACAACTTTCACTCCAGCTGACGGTGGAAGAGAAGGCAAAGATTCATTCAACCCTCCAACAACCTACTCGGCATATGAGAAGTAACATAAACAGGGAGAGAGAAAAATTATTTGAAAACTGTTTCCATAATACTTAAAACCGTAATCAAAATTTGAGGTTTCTTCATACCACCACCAGGCGTACAGTTGGCATTTCAGACAAGCAGCTAAGTAACTGCAAGCTCCAACATAACCCAAACAGGAAAGCAAGGAAAGAGACGTCAGCAATAAACGACAATTCAGCAACATACACAAAACATTTGAGCAAGGGGTGAAAAGGTGTTTTTTTTTTTATCTAACGAAACGTGCAGGTGAGCTTTTGAATAGAGAAGGAAATTGATGAACTTACGGAATTTAACGTCTCTGGCACACAAAATATGGCTTGCACAGTTGCATGATTGACAATAAATTTTACAGCATCAGGACCTTCAGCACAAAAAAAAGAAGGAAAAACATAAATAGAACCTCCTTAAAAACATGCAACAGAAATAACGAGATACTTACCAAGAGTATCATACAAAGGAACAGAGACATAAGAATAAGAAGAACAGGCGTGATCAACAATGAGCCACTCTGGGCGGTTGATAAAGTAAATTCCAACAGAAGATCCCTGGAAGAAGAAAAATAGAGACTTGCGTCAGCTGAAACTTGAAGCTGGCAAGAGAGTCAGAATCAAATCATTTTACCGTGGGGATTCCGTGATGAACTAAACCAGAACCAAGAGCAGTTCTTGCTGTACCAGCTTCTCCATATGTCATCCACTTGTAGCTAGAAGAGTAAACCATAGTAAACGTAAGAAGAGCTTCAAAGAAATTGGATAAATCATTAAGTTAGCAGCTCACTCTCCAACAGTTCCGTCGACGCGAACCCGAGTTCCTAGATACTTGTAGTCCCGAAAATCATGAACAGCATGCCTACATAATCAGAGAACCGTAGTAATCAGAGAGTTTACTGAAATTGATATAGAAGATGGAGAGTAATAATAATGAGGTTTCATACTCAAAGTTGTCATGGAGAGTGGCGATGTCAGGATGATCCGGGAATCTACTAACGAGCTTGAACGGAGATCGAGCAGATCTAACAATTGAAATCGAACAGATCAAATATTGAGAGAGAGAGAGAGAGAGAGAGGAAGGTTAAACGGAAGGAAGAGAAACAGAGAAGCGGAGGCTAGAGAACCTGTAGACATTCCAATTGCCAGTACTCAATTTCTCCGGAAGCACAACACTATAGCCGTTATCTGATTATGATCGGAAAACAAAAAACCAAGGAATCAAAAAAACGGAAGCTACTACTACTACATCAGAGATAGAGAGATGAGATGAGCACCGACCAAGACAGAACTCGCCGGCGGTGGGATTGGAGCGGAGGAGAGGGGAAGAGCGAGAAGATGTGACGAGATGGGAGTGGATAGCGTTTATGCGGCGGCGTGCGGCGGAGGAAGAATCCATTTTTCCGATTCGGAATCTGAAGAGAGAAGAATGATCCGAAGATTATGACTATGATAAGGGGCACGCTTTTCTAAACTCTGCCGATGTCGCTATCCGTTGATTTCGTGAATCTTACAAACTCTTTTACATGTAATTGCAAAAAACATATAATAAAGGGAAATAACACTGGAATACTAATTTGAGTAACCAGTATAATACTATAATCCATTTGTAACATTTCTAATCCTATGTAGTATCACTTTGAAGATTCTGATAACAAACATCTAATCTTATAATCAGCTGTTTTGAATATTCGATCAGGATGATATTAACCATCCAAAGTTTCAATCAACGTATAGAAATCTATTGGTCTACTTTTTTTGGAATTAGTAGTCCATGCATGCCTAGTATATAGCGGATTTCTCAAAGTCTCGTGTATTCCAAATAAAATTATCAGTCATGAACGTAATAATGTCTATAGAACTGTTACCATGTTTTGTGGGTCAAACTGTTCGTCATGTCTCAAATCTTGTTTGCTTCATCGGTCGGAAAACATCATTAACCGGCTGTATCTCGCTGATGAGTGATGGCTATTTGATCATTCGATCATTTTGCTATGTAACTAGCTAGTCTATTTTGTTTAGTTGTATAATATAGTATATTATATAGTTTCGTGATATATTTCATTTTGCTAGTTTCATTCGATCATTTGATTTGGTTTAACTAATTGCCGACAAAACAAAAGCCGACAAAAAAAAAAAAATTTAATCATAATCATCACTTGGAATTCATGTGGATTGTGGATACAACTTAACCAAACATCAAGATTCAAAGTTCAAATGGAACTGAAAAGAAAAAGAAAAAAAAAAAAGAGAACAATAAAACGTAAAATCTTGATGATTACAGGAAACTAGAATTAATCTGCCCTATTAAGCCTATGTTTACTTGAGAAAGACATCAACATTTTACAGCTTAGTGTCAAGCTCACAAACTTGATCCTCCACTTCCATTGTAGGAAAGCCAAGAACGAGTTTGCAATGCGATAATGTATTCAAATGTGCCTTAAAGATTCCCAACACTGTAATTTTCCCTGGCATTTTTGCCTTGGTCTCTATCACAATTTTCCCGTGCAATACATCTTGCAAAATATCACCTAAATCCGCAACAAATTTATCGATCTGAAGAACAAGAGGGCAAGGCAAAAGCGCTGAGCCTTTGGCAGGGAGTGTGCTCGAAGGAAGAGTGAGGTTACCCACTAGATTATCCCTGTAATAAACCAAGTTTTCTACCGTCTTGTATTCGAAATCGGCGAGGTTAGGGTTCTTGAGCAGCATCTGGAGTGTAAGAGTGAAATTTAGCTGGACCTCAAACGGCGGTGCTACATTTGTGGATACGCCTTCGACAGTCGAAGACACGGTTTGCAATATGGGATGTTTTGGTTTGAACACGGTTTGCGCAAGGATCAAAGTGATGATGAAGATGATGAAGAGGATGGAAATGATTCCGGAAACTATGTAGCAAATGCGTCGCTTGGTCATGATTATATAGTATTATTGTATATGTGGATAGGTTTTTATATGTAGAATGTGTTAGGGTTTTTAGAGCTTATAGGCTATTTCTCTTACAGAGATTCTTAGAATGCTGGATAAATTTAAGAAGAAGAATGCCTTGAGCTGTGATAACTGATTACAATCTGTATTTATTTTGTGGCAGTAATTAGGCGGAGGTTTTTTGTTGCTCTTGTTGTTATTTGATCAAATGTTATTGTTAAAAGTCAAACTAAATTAATTAGGCAGATTTTATTCTTTAGCTGAATTTCTATTCCTTTCAAACATACGACCTGTATTTGACTCTGTTTTTTGAAGATTTCTTGCTTTTATTGAATCCATAGCTTATAGATCCAAAAGAGTTTTTTTTAGTTAATGTTCAAAGTATTAACAGATGTTTTTATTTAATTGGTGAAAATATTAGTCTATGACAGAATAATCTGTAGGAGCAGACAATTTGCATATTTTTCATAATAGATAAAAAAAAGTGGTTTGGTTTGCGGATTTTTTCTTAACGAAGAATAGTTTACCAATGGATATTTTTATCTATCTTGTGGCTTCTGTCTGTCAAAACAATTCATTAGTTATGTAGGTTATAACTTCTAACCACTATAACCCATTAAACCGATTTGAGAAAACAAAAGCAATCTTTCTAATTTCTGTTTTCTTTTCGTTTGCCCTTAACTAAATAATAGATAAATGTTCTCAGATATCTATTTACAAAAATTTCATCTTATATATATATATATATATATATATATATATATTTTACTAACTGGTAACTTATATATTTTGAATGAAGGTGTTACCGTTGAAGGGAATCGCAGATTTATTATACTTTACGTTCCTTGCTGCCCATCGTTGAGCTGAGATAGTAATGGATTTTTAAAGGGCCACTTTATCTCGGACATTATTATACTGTAGAAGCATAATCTTTTGGATTTTGTGTATAGAAATACTGTTTTTGTTCATCTACAGAGATAATCGAGATATAAATGACATATAACATTGTATCGTGTGAATATCAATGAAGGAGAATGTGGAAATAGGACAACATAGTTACACCAATTGTTTACAGGAAGTTTTGAAATTAAAGCTAAGAAAAGTCCTAGCCCCCAAAATTAGAAAATGGGCTGGACACAAACCTAAGAAGAAGATTGGAAGACCAGGCTTGATGAAAAGATTAAGCAAGAGAGAAGCAAAGGCAAATATATGAGAGAATTCAAAAATAAATTACGTTTAATTAAATATGGGGTTGTTGAAGCCTTTAACTTTATAAAAGTATTTCGTCCCAATTTTCTAGTTTTAAAATAACAGTAGTTATTATAAATTAACATACCAAACGATTAAGCAAATCGTTTATAATTATGTCTTTGGAACTTTTTCTAAGTATGGAAGAAACAAGTGAGAATAAACGGATAGATTTTTTTTTGTAGTTACAGACAATTTCTCAAGAGAACAAAAGGTTAATGAACGTCTGACACACGAGAGTTTAGTGTAAAAATATTTGTGCGAGAATTAATGAGTGAATGTAATAAAATATGAGCTTTGTAAAATAAGGTTAGTGTCAAAGTAAATTATTATTTTAAGACCGAGTGAATCCATTAATAAACTAAACGTGTAATATATAGCTAACAGATTTTTGTATACAGGTGAGGTGACTACGTTGTCTCTACCCTATCCAAAATTAAAAAGGTACTCCCCAACAATTCATTTTCATTTTGCATGAACTGTGTTTACACCTAAATATTCCATATCTCTTTGTTAGACGATACCGTTTAATATCATATTCAGTGTAACAGAAAAATGAAAAAAAAATATGAAGCGAACAGATCTAATTCATAATATTCTTCGGAGAGCGCAAACCTAAAAAAAAGCCTTTCGATATTAACGATAAAATCATCAGAGCCAAAACGTTGACAAAGAAAAAAAAAAGAAGAAGATAGAAACAAAACGAGTGGTCCAACACCAAGAAACCCGCAGCTCGACGTGCTTCCAAGTATTTTCTTGTGTTTATTTATTTATTATATCATACTATTTCAATATATACCCCATCCTTTAGATTATTATTGTCTGTTTGTCTCTCCATACACAATAGTTTGCTTGTTAATTAGTGGTTGTGTATATTGATATACTTTTCGGAATTTGTTTTTCATCCATAAGAAAAACGCTGATACTTTTTAAGGAATATTATTAAGTTTAAATATTGTCTGCTGGTATTTTTTGGACTATGGTTTTAAATGATAGATTTTTCAAAAATTGCAAATTATTTTATTTATTTTTAACAAAAAGACTGAAATTCGTATATCTTCTTAATTGGGATTTAAAGCATGTAATATGATTTTTTTTTCAAATCGAGATATAGTTATTGCTACTTGTAAGATTGTATCGGGCCAAAGCTCAATATATGGGAAATCATCATAAGCTAGAGACAAAAGTCATGCAGGCATGCATTGTGGAGACAAACATGTGAAAAAGATACGTACAATATTTAATGAAAATTATATTTGGAGACCTATCTTCGAATTTAGTTTCGATTGTATTAACCAGAATCAGCAATAACAACGTCAACCACAATTTCACATCGTATAAATGGAGATATCACGCATTAGTTACTAGAGTTTTTTTTTTTTTGGTTTCATATATCTATCACTTCAATGGAAATTCTAACCTAAAAGAAAAACAAAAGAAAAAAAACTTGTTTTTTCTTGGTCAATAAAAAAATAAAAAACTATACCCTCACAAAAATTACATCATTCAAATTTCAAACGCTTGTGATTTTGAAGATGAGTATCTTATAGAGAAATATGTATCGGTTCTTCCATAGTGTTTTTTTTTACAGGTTCTTCCATAGTGTATTTTGTTTTTTCTTGGTCAATAAAAAAATAAAAAACTATACCCTCACAAAAATTACATCATTCAAATTTCAAACGCTTGTGATTTTGAAGATGAGTATCTTATAGAGAAATATGTATCGGTTCTTCCATAGTGTTTTTTTTTACAGGTTTTTCCATAGTTTTATTATCATATATTTTGTTGCAAAAATTTCTTCCATTGTTATTTGGTTTTTATTATTTTTTGTATTGAACCTGAAATCATAATTATTTCACTATCACTTTCTCGGACAGGATCATATGCTTTCATTTGCATTGATAATGATATAAGTATAAGTTGCTATCATATTTAACGTTTTTGTTCATATATGAATTTTCATAGCGAGATGAGCCGACGACATCATTTGCTTTCCCCTTCTTTTTACATTAATTAAGTAATTTCTCATGCATTTATTCGTTTATAGCATATATGTTTTCTTTTCTTTTTTTTTGGGTCTAAAATGTTAATATGTGTTTTATTTTCTAATGTAATATTTATTCCAAATTCTTTTTGTTTGACGTCATGTATAGAATTCACAAGATTAAAGAAAACAGTAGTATAAACAAAAAAACTACATTTCTTTCCAAAAAAAAGCTACAATTAAATGTATGTAATATTTAACAAATACAAAAAACGATATGTGTGTAATAAATCACAACGCAAGGGTCATGTGCCGACATGTGTTAACTGTTCATTACCCTTCTTCATGCACTCTCTCGTTAATTCCCAACTCCCATTGACTGATCCATCCTTTTCATCTATCAGAAAAATGTTTTTTTTTTCCTTTTATATTCAATCTCGAACGTTGCAAGATTATAATTATATAATTGCACAGTTGCATGGCTCATCTCTATTCTTAATCTTTAATAGTCATAAAACCACAACTCTAATTACATGTCTGTAATTTGTCTGCTTGTGTCTCCCCCTAACGTGTCCATGTGGTCGTCTTCCTCATTAGTACTATTCTAAACTCAATTAACTTAATTTCATTGTATTCATTAACTCACGCTGCTTCTCCAATTTCAGACCTCTCTTTCTCTTTCTATTTCGTTTATTTTATTTATCTCCATCATCCATTACTCTCACAAAGTCCACCACGAGCTCGAACTCTTCTCTTAAACTTACAGACACAAACCAATCAGCCACACGTCTATAGCACGATTTGCTCACAAATCTGACTTCCACCGAAGATTATAAGTAGAGATCTATCACTTATTAAATCTTCATCGAGAGAGAGAGAAAGTAGAAGATATGGTTTCAGAGGCGATATCACAGACGGAATCACCACCGTTGATTGGACCTCGTATTTCTTTCTCAGCTGATTTATCCGACGGTGGAGACTTCATCTGCATCACCCCCGCAATGTGTAAAGAGTTAGAGAAAGACGTGGTCAAAGGGTCAGTGAAAGTCGCCGACTTTGAGTTCTTGTCGGAAAATGTGAGTCCACAAAGAATGCTCACCGCGGACGAACTCTTCTCCGAAGGAAAGTTGCTTCCTTTCTGGCAAGTAAAGCACTCAGAGAAGCTTAAAAACGTTAACTTGAAGACGAACGAAGAAGAAGTAGAAGAAGAGAATCGTAAAGTGGAAGTGACGATGAAGAACAAAGATCAGGAGAATAATAATAATAATAATAATAACAGAGTGAGTTGGTTTATAGACGAAGATCCATCTCCTCGTCCTCCGAAATGCACAGTGCTTTGGAAAGAGCTTTTGCGGTTGAAGAAACAGAGGAATTCTTCGTCTTCTTCGTCGGTGAGGACCGTGTCGTCGTTGTCTCCATCGTCTTCCACGTCTTCATCGAGCTCACTTGAGGATGCAGCTGCGAAGAGAGAGGAGAGAGAGAAAGAAGGGAAGAGAGGTAAGAAAGGATTAGAGAGGACGAGATCGGCGAGTATGAGGATTCGGCCGATGATTCATGTTCCTATTTGCACTCCTTCTAAATCCTCTGTTCCTTTGCCTCCTCTGTTTCCGCTTGCGCTAAAGAAAAACAGAGTGGAGAGACGCACTTGAAAAGTTCGAATCTATCTTTCGATTGACACAATTATTGGTTGATTTGTTCAGAATCTCGAGTGTCTTTTGATGTGGTCTGTAACTCTAATGCATTTGATTAAGCGTTGTATCAGATGTATTTTTGTTAATCTTTATGGGTTGAGATCTAATGTGTAACAGTGCTAAGTGTCAAGAAATTCGAGTAAGATCCGTGCCTCTGTTCTTCATCTCCATTTCTTTTCGTTCTTTCTGGATTCAAAAAAGTATTTTGATTATCAAAAGACAAAGACGTGATTTAGATTTGTTGCATGTGAGATGTGAAATGTGCGAGACAAAGAGGTAAATGTCAAAAACAAAATGATGAGACAGCAGATAGAAATAGCAGAGTAATCTGTTTGTTAGTTAATGATGAGAAAGTGAGTGATGAAAGACTGATGGGCACATGCAAGATTCAGATGTTTTCTAAAATTTACTTTTCTCTGCACCAATCGATTTTGCTTCACCATTTTGGAACTGGGCTCCACCTTAATAGACTACAGCTCTCGTTCTTCACATTTTTCTTGTGCTTTTGTTACATCATATCTGGCATATTGATAGATATTTGATCAAGAAATATCTTAAACTCTGATTCCAGGTGAATATACCTCAATGACCATAAGAATTGGATCTCAATAGAACCAACTTTTAATTAGAGGAAAACACAATCACAAGATTCATAATAAAACAATGACGTATTTTTCATTACACAACATATGCAATCAGTATATTCCCGTATCCCCACAGTGTTAAAAGAATGAAACATTAAGATCTGTTAAGTAGATTGTACATGTGAGGCTTCTAATTTACACACAAGCTCTACAAAACTATAACACATACTCAAATCATTGTCGTCTTCTTCTTAAAAGGCCCGAATCAACGTGGAGGTTGAGTCAAAAAGGGATTACCAGAAGTCCTGAAGTATAAAGAATCATTGAGAATTTGTATTAGCCAATTCGAGATGAGACATAGTCAGATTTGTATGGTGAAAACTACTCTCGGAAATTAGTAGCTCACCTTAGCTCAAGTCCTGGCTTCTGCAGAAGATTACTAGGAATTTGGCCAGTTAGGTTATTGTTTTGCAAGTACCTAATTATCCACAAAACATACATAACTAAGTCAGAAATTCATGCCCTTAGCAACAAAATGGAGACATACAGGTTCAAAATTTCTTAAGTTGTGGTTTAGGTTGGCGAATCAGAACTATGAAACTGAGTATATAGAGGAAACATCACTATAGTTATGGTGGTATAGTGCGCCGTTAATAATATGGCCTTTGAATCTTAAAAAGTAAAGTTAAAAGACAAAAGGGCGGAAGCCAAAAAGAAAGGGCTAACTTATTATGCCATTTCCATCCACAAGGCAAGAATCTTGACAGAATAAGCAGACATTATGCAACTTATTCTAGAAAAGCATTTAAACCAATAATCAAAGGAGCGTATATGAGAATGGAAACTTACAGCTCTCGCAAGTGTGGCACTCCACCGAAAAATGGAGGAATAGTTCCACTGAAACGATTATCTTCCAAATGCCTAAAGGGAAAAGGGATGAGATTAGCTTATGAGTCTTTGTTCACTTACCCGCCTATTGTCATTTACAGGACCAAATGTGCAGCACAAGTAGGGAAATATAATAATTATCTGCTTACACTGATTCCAGCAATTTGAGTGAACTGAGGTCAGGTATACTTCCCGAGAGAGAATTGTTTCCCAGCCAGCTGTTCAAAACACACGAAAATCAATTGATGTTTTTGATAATCAGGCATATAAACTAACTGTTCACTGGTCAAGGTACTTACATGGAGGACAACCCTGTTAATTTGCCAACTTCAGTTGCTAGCGAACCTGAAAGGCCCATACTAGTCAAGTTCCTGGGAGCAACAATGGATTGGAAAAGTGTCAGTAAATCTCAAACTGATTCATCAAATAACACAGACGACACAATTTGTCAAAGTCCCAACTCACAAAGCTACTATGCGGATTCGGGGGCCTTCAGAGCAGGTAACTCCAGACCATGTGTAATTTTTAGGCATACAAGGATCCCCATTCCAATCAACTGGTGCGTTCTTGAAGCTGCTTTTAATAGCATTCAGAGCAGTTACTACAGAAGGAAGAAACACAAGTCAGCACGTTAGCAGCAAACTACAATAAAATATGAAATAAAATCAACCATTCAGCGTAGTTAACAGTCCTACCATCTCGAACAAGAGTTCTCCCTCCAAGAGAAATCAGCTCAAACATTTCACCACCATTGATAAGAGGGGGAAGGTTTGAACCACTTCTAGGACTTAGAGTTAACGTCGTGAGACCTTCAAGAGGCCACCTGCTTGCAAAGATAACCGCACCAGCTGGAGTGACAGACAGCTCTTTGTAATATGTTATACCATTTACAGAAACATCGAAGACTCTGGATCCATCTCCCAAGGAATCAGAATCGTGGGCAAAGTATAGCGCAATATAGTAAGTGGATTTTGTTAAGGGCATTGGAGGCCATGTGAACTCCAAAGGCTGAACCTGAGTAGCTCTGAGATCTGTGTTGAATATCCTCGAAGGCGGAAGGTTCCAGAAACCAGAAACTTGTAGTTTCCGATTGTTTGGTACCGTCGAGTTTAGCGAATAAGGCTCCCAAAACCTATCAAACTCATCATCTGGAAACCTGAAAGCAACATATATCAGAGTGAAGTCAATGTATCAGAGTTTTATCAACCACAAGCGAAGCTAACCTGATGATTGGTCCGCTGTATCCAAAAGCATGCCTTGCAACAAGACTTAGCCCGAAATTTCCAAAGTCAGTGGAATTGTAAAGAGTGCCATCAAGCCTGACGACCTCCAAGGCGGAGATAAATGGATCGGAAGTGGTATAAGAATTGGAAGCAATGCAGACGCTAATGGATTTTCCCTGAGCCAGAAAAACCCCTTCGTAATAAGAGGCGAGACCGTCGGCGTAATCGGCGGTGGTATTGACGACTCCCCAGAAGGTCCCGTCGACAATCTGGTCGAATACCGGCGGCGGAGTGCCTTTTCCGTTAACCCCACCGTAGTAATAAGTCGTCCTGATCATGTACTTCCAGCCACGGGAAACGCTAATCACGTAGCAAAACTTGCGACGAGTTCCGTCGAGGTTAAGCGGGAAGGATCTGACGGTAAATAAGATTTCGTCGAGCACTTGATCGGAGACGTTCCTGGGTGTTCCGCTGGAGACGAAATTCTCGTCGGGTTGCCATCTCCGGCCGTCGATTACAGATGAGGAGGAGGCGCCGCAATCGATTAGAATCGCTAAATTCAGAAATCAGGAAAAATCAGGAGACGTGGATTGGGAGGAGATTACAGATACGAATACGCAATGGAACAAGGAGGAGAATGAGAGAGATGGTACCTGAGGGAGGAGAGGGCTGTGAGAGAGAGGAAGAGATGAGAAAGAACACGGCGAGGAAGATGAGTCGGAGATGGGACATGGCGGCGGAGACGGTGGTTAAGACGTAGTTAGCATATAAGAGAGAGAAAGAGAAAAAGGGGTTTTAGGTTGGAAGAAGGAGGGGTTGACCCTCCAGCTCCAGAGATTAGGAATCAGAAGAAAAAAAAAAAGCAGAGAATTAAGAGGAACAGGTCAGAGAGGAAGGAGACGAAGTTGTTAATTTGTATTTGAGGAATTTCGGATTTTGCCTCTTCCTTTTTTTTTTTTTTTGGTTTTCTTCGGAAAATCTAATAATTTTCTTATTCCGTTATTTCTGTTGCGGTTTATGTGAATTAAACCGGCGGTAAATAATATTTATCATCCAGTACTCCCGGTTCGACTCAGGCTGCAATTCAAAAATTAATACCATGTTAGTTTTCATAAATCTGCAATTCAAAACTAATTAACAGTGAACATATTTCTTAATATTGACTCAGGTTCTTCTGATTCCAAATCTGAATTTTTTTTAACATGATTAGCTTAGCTAAAATATCTTCAACTTCAAATTATTTGGAGGCATTTGATAAAAGTTTACGTTTCCTCACTTTTCTTTGCTTCTTCAATGCAAATTTTCATTAAAGCTTTGGATGCAAAGCGTGCTTCTTCTGCCTCGCAAGATTTCATTTCATGTGCTCGCATTAATAAAATAGAACTTTAATGGTATCTCTTTGCATTTTGTCGAAAGCTCATACACACGTCTACTTTGTGGCGGACCACAACGGTCCAAAAAGTCTCTAAAACATTATTATTATTAGTATTTTAGTAAAATATAGTTAAACTAATAAAACACACTAAATGCAATTCGAGATTCAGTTTTAGATGTTGTTATGAAAAAGCACTTAAGCAGAGGCAGCTGTAGAAGGATGGTGATGCTAACACAATGATCATTATAAACATAAACGTTTTTGTTACAAATGTTTTACCAAGGATCAGATCTCTATGGCATTACGAAGGATCAGATCTAAGGTTCAACTTATGTTCAGAGGGGTCTTTGTAATTGCGATATGGTCCCATTGGTAATATATGCAGAATCATAGAAGAACATCTTTTAAGCCTTAGAGTCTTAGACATTAGAGACATTATGCTATAAAGTATGGATGAACTGTTTTTTTTTTATATATGTTTGTTCATTCCCGATTAAATGCAGGACGAACCAACTGGTGCAGAGAACAATCCCAGAGATACGCAGTTACCTCTGTAGACTGTAGAGTGCTCACATAAGTCTATAAATTTGTGAAGTTTTGAAGAAAAAATGAAACTGAACATCATCAACAATAAGAAAGAATGTAACTTAAGGTCACCAACATGGCGGAGGGACACCATCTTTATCATCAAGACAAATCAGAATTATCAATAAATTGAATGTCTCAATATATTTATTAAGTTGACTACAACATTCTTGAAACAAACCGCATTACCTCCTGCAGTTACAGAATGGACGTTGTTTCTGCTCATACTCAACTTTGCAACATCAGACAGTGATTATTCTTATGGAAAGTCCAGGAAACTGATAAAGTCTTCATAGCTGCATACCCATTCACAAGAAATGTTTTCTAATCACACAAAGATATAGACATCGATGATTCATGTAATCCTTGTCATAGAGACATTCCTGCAAGCAAGAACCCTTGTATAGTTACATATCCCACAACATCGACTCGAAAATATCTAGAAATGAGCAATACTGTATATAGAACCAACCTTAGGCAAGTGGAGAAGAAGATCAACAGAAGCATCCGGCTTTGCCATGCTACGAATGGCTTCTTACAAATTGAAACTCACGCGAAACTGGAGCTAGCTCTCAAGTAACCTATGAATTTACAAAGCTCGAATTTTTCACATTGACAATATGCCCACGACGGACTCGGAATTGTAGACAAATAAAAAAGAAAAATTTGCAGAGAGAGAACCGTAATCTATCCGAAAACAAGTCTTTTAAAGAAACGCTGACGTTTTGGCCTCCAAAATGACCCGAAACGCTGGCGTTTTGCCTATCCCAGCTTAATCTGGCGAAAAAACATATCCCACTCGCACTTGGTGCGCGTTGCGCGCGTGAGGCCTATATTATTAACATCACTTTATATCGTTTGCGTTTTGTTTGTTATGAGTTGTCGTTTTGCCTTTTTTTTTTTTTCTTTTTCTTTTCTCTGTGTGTTTGACCCGTCGTTTTTATTTCACAGATTGGTTGTTTCTCAGATTTACGTTTTGCTCTAGGCTTACACGAATACTCTTGTTTTCGAAGAAGAAAATATTCAAGTATCAGCCGACACAGCCATGGACACGATTTCCAAATGCTTTTTGTAATCCTGAGCTAGAAAGCTGTTGGTTTTCTTTGTTTGAATATGATCTTCCGCTTGAAAGGAATTGCTTATAGTATGATTAAAGATGCAGAAGACAAGGGGTTGATTTACTCCCGTAAAGGTACAACAGTTGAATCATACGACCTTGTTTGACTTTTTTCGGAACTAAAATCAGACTAAAAGTCCAAGTCTTTTGGTGATATACTTCAGAAAACACTGATTGAGCCAACATCTGGTAACACCGGGATTGGTTTGGCGTTTGTCGGGGAAGCTAGGAGGTTACAAAGTAGTGCTCACAATGCCTGAAACAATGAGCCTCCAAAGAAAAATCATTCTTTTAATAGAGAGATAACCTTCCTTAAAAGAGGTTATCTTTGAATTATACTCGTCCAAAATGATGAACATTTTTGAGTTCTAATCAAACAGATTCTATCCATTACGTAAAAATAAAGAAAACATTATGTCAAGTTTCGGACAAGTTGAAACAAAAACAATAAAAACATACTTTCGCGGAAGATGCCCGAGTAAAAATACATTACAATGTCATCATCTTACAGAAGAAAGCGTGGAGGCTTGAGCAAGTAGATATCTCTCACCAACCCTTTACCCATTTCGCCTACCGCCTTTAACATCTCCTATTGGATTAGTTTCCACTTCCTCTTCATCTCGTTCTCGTTTCTGCAATCAAACATTACACACATTTGCTTCGATTTGTCTCTTTTTTTTTTTTTTTTTTTTTTGGTTTAAAGAAAGTTTTCAGAAGTTTTGCATTTTTACCTTTGAATTGTGTTTAGTCCAAGCTAAACCAACCGTGTCGCCTCCTATATGATCATACCACGGCTTCAACGTCCCAAACTCATCCTGCACACGACCACATAAGCTAAGAATCCCGAGAAAGCTTTCTTTCTTTGACAACAAATTGAATAACTTTTAATGTTTTGGTTTTGATTAGAAAACTTGCCTGCAACCCACTCATGAAGCACTTGGTTGGCTCCAAGTCCACCATTAAATTCTTAAGCTCCTCAGGGCTTCTCTTCAAATCTCCAGGCAACAAAAAGGGATTAAATGCTGTACTCGCCTTTCCACGTGCTACATGTTTCCCTGCTCAAATCATTGGGAGTGTGCTATAATTTATGGAATTCACATAGAAACATCAGAACTAGAGACAGAGAGCCATGTCTAGGAGCTTTCTTAAGTTCTGACGGAAACAAAAGACGACGTGGGTAAAGTAATTAGTCTCTATGGAGAAGAATAACTGCATCATAGTTGTTCAAGGGTATCCTGAAAAGGCACTGCAACATGTATATGTATGCACTTTACATTAGTCAACATTGTATTAATTATGTTCTTTCAATACTAGCTTAAAGCAAAATTTTTTTCAATGCATCTCACTCACCTCCCATTGAACGAAATAATTAATGTTCTTTGCAATACCAGCTTGCTTAACACGTTTGCGCTGCTTCGAGCATAAGCCACCAACCTTTTTTGTTCCTTTAACAAAGTATATAGTAAACTTAAGTTAAAACAAGAAGAAAATTACAGAGCGGTGCTGAATGAACTTTCAAAAGCTTACTCTAACTACTGACCGATAAAATTTGGTGAAGTTGTTGTCCATGCTTCTGATGCCTTGTCATAAGGAGCAGCCAAGAACGTGGCTGAACTTATGTTTTGTCTGTCCTCTTCGTATCCCTTTCTACTTGACATGAAGTTATCCTATAAAACCATAAAGCATTTACATATGGCAGTCCTAACAAATGTTGCTCATCATTAGAAGCATTATAACACATCACATTGATCTCCTTCTCTTTATTTCTGCCAAATTCATTCGTTGTCTATGTCAACAATCAACGGATAGAACAACCAGTCATAGTCTGCTAGTAATCGAAAGAACCTGTTACACAGTCCAGTGAAGAAAAATGAAACGTTTTAATTGTTGGAACCACCATATTACTTGATTGGTTTTTGTAAAATCAAAAGTATGGAGGCGGAAAGAAACCTTAAAAATCCGTCGATACGGGGAGCAAGGAACACCAAGTGGGAGAGGCGTTAGGAAGACATAAGCAACCAAAAGTTCAATGGCCTCTTCTGCCAGGCAACAAGAAAACAGATGCGCAGGAAACCATCGTTTTGCAAGCCTTAAGATAGCAGACAAGTTATGGGGTTATGAAACTTCAAAGGAAACAAAAGTAAACACGTGAAGTTTATGGCTTTTTACCTTGCAACTGATGCATATATAGGAAGTCGACTATGTAAACCACTGATCATGCTTGCATGTTGACTGCGAATGAAAAGCATTTTATCGGCAGAGGAAACCTGTCTCACCGGGTCAACTCCAACTGCAACTCAGTAGAGGTTCAGGAAGTCAGTATCACATAGGCTTTCTCTTCAGTGATAGTAGATATTATGAGTGTGCAAGAGAAGAAATCTCACTTTCTCTCTTCACCAAACTCAGGCCTCTTTCATGCATTATTCTCAGGCGAAATGCGTAAGCGTAAGCGTAAACACCC